>NC_092241.1:23136540-23174040 GCF_036320965.1 Panulirus ornatus
AATAGTATGAAAAAAAAAAAAAATATATATATATATATATATATATATATATATATATATGTATATATATATATATATATATATATATATATATATATATATATATATATATATATATATATATATATATATATATATATATATATATATATATATTGGAAAAGATCACATTTTTGCGCGTGATCCAGATATTCCTATGAGTCCACGGGGAAAATAAAACACGAAAAGTTCCCAAGTGCACTTTCGTGAAATAATCACATCATCAGGGGAGTCACAAGAGACAAATATAAGAGTCAGTTTATATACATCGAAGAGACGAAGCTAGGATGCTATTTGGTAAACATGTGATTGTCCAAAACATACAACGAGCGTTCATAAAATTATCATTTTACAAATCTTATCAACAATAAAGTTATCTAATTTGTACAGACCATCACTAATATTAAGATTATAATTCTTTGTGTATTACCAATAGAAGATTCAATGATATTTGTCTTGGTAATAGAGTTAGAGTTAACAACTGAGATGGCGTTACTCCAGTCAGTACAATGATCATAGTTTTTAACATGATGAAACAAGGCATTTGATTCTTGTCCCGTTCTTATACTATATTTATGTTGCTTAAGTCTAACAGAAAGATCCTTACCAGCCTGACCAACATAAAATTTATCACATTTTCCGCAAGGAACTTTATAGATGCACCCAAGAGAATTTTCTGGTGAATTCCTGATTAAGATATTCTTCATAGTTTTATTGTTGCTAAAGGCAACATTTACATTAAAGGGTTTAAGCAACATGGGAAGCAAAGTGAAATTATTACGAAAAGGGAGAACTAAAAAATTCTTGGTGTCCGTGGGAGGTTTGGGCTCAACTCTATAAAATGATTTCTTTGCTAACTTAAGGGATTTATCAATGAAAGATCTAGGGTACTTTAACTTAGATCCAATAGAATATATCTTCTCAAACTCATCATCAATAAACTCTGGACTGGAAATACGTAATGACCTTAGGAACATAGATTGAAATGATGATAATTTAACTCTGTCATGTTGAGATGAATAATAATGGATATATGAGCATACATTGGTGGGTTTTCTATATATGCTAAACTTAAACTTGTTTCCATGTCTATGGATCATGCAATCTAAAAATGGTAACGTACCATTATTTTCATTTTCTACAGTAAATTTGATGGAAGGTACTAAATTGTTAAGTAAGGGGAGAAATATTTGTAAATTTTCATTTGTTGGCCAAACACAAAGAACATCATCTACATACCTAAACCAAATTGCATTAGAAGATAAGATATCATTATTAATTTTGCTTCAAAAAATTCCATACAAAGATTACTTTGTACAGGTGAAAGAGGGTTACGCATTGCCATACCAAATTTTTTAGCATAATGATCTCCATTGAATTGAAATACAGTCTTTTATACACAATTTTATCAGTTCAATGAAATTAGACTTTGAAACAGGTAAATGAATATCATCCAAGACATCAAATGAATATTTCAAAAGGTCATCAACTGGAATTTAGTGAAAAGTGAGAAAACATCAAAGCTAACTAGTTTGAAATCAAAATTAATATTGATATTGTTTAGCTAGTTGACTAAATTTACATCGTTCATGATATTAGAATTTGACACCTTACCCACTAGCGGGCTTAATTAGGAAACTAGCCTTTTTGATAATTTATATGTGATGGAGCCTACTGAACTCACTATAGGTCTTGCTGGAAAATTTTGTTTATGTGTTTTGATAAGTCCATACATATATGGCAATGAAGGGGACAAAGATGACAAACTTTTGATAAGAGAAATGTTACCTTTCAATAACAACTTCATTTCTTTATTGAAGTGAGAATTAACTGTTTCTAAGGGATTTTTACTAAGTTTAGAATATGTTGTGTTATCATTCAGAAGATCATTCATTTTAGATAAATAGTTACTTTTGTCTAAAATCACAACAGTGTTAGCCTTATCTGCTTTAGTAATATGTATATCCTTGTCTTTTTTTAAGGTGTTAATAGCTCTTATGAACCTTTTAGGGCAATTAGCTTCCACTGGTTTTGACAAACTGGCATACACTAAACCCTTGCAAATACTAATATCATCATTACTTAAATTACTGTATTTTTCAAAATTACAAAATGAATTTGACATCAACACAGCTGCCTTCTCCGTTAGAGCACACAAAACTTAAACCATAGCCTAATGCACACAAGGAACCTATATCTAGTTGTTTATTAGACAGGTTTACCACAAAAGATGGGTTTGTGTTCTTGGTCCAGTCGCTGTTTTCAATAAGATGGTCCAACTTACGATTTAGTGACACTTGTAGCCTATTGCGTTCTTTCCTTAATTCATCATACCAATAGTCCAACATCCGGTTCTTCCAGTGTGTCGGTATTGTCATTTGAAAGGCAGGTTTCTTCTCTCTTCAAATGCGAAAAGCCTCCTCCATTTCAAGTTTCTTTAATTCAATATTTTTCTTTAAAATAATAATTCGAAATTGGTCAAATGGTCGACCAGACAGCTGCAACAAACGTTGAGGTAGGACAGATCTTGGCATCACTTGTTCATCAAGGCATTTCCTAAGGAATTCAAATCGTAACTTCAGTTGGTGAGCCTCGATTAGCGATTTGGAGAAAGCAGTAGCGAAAGGAGAAAGTCCAGGACAGGTTGTGGACTCATAGGAATATATATATATATATATATATATATATATATATATATATATATATATATATATATATATATATATATATATATATATATATATATATATATATATATATGTATATATATATATATATATATATATATATATATATATATATATATATATATATATATATATATATATATATATATATATATATATATATATGTATATATATATGTATATATATATATATATATATATATATATATATATATATATATATATATATATATATATATATATATATATATATATATATATATATATATATATATATATATATACATATAAATATATATTTTTTCTTCTTTTTTTTTTGTCGCTGTCTCCCGCGTTTGCAAGGTAGCGCAAGGAAACAGACGAAAGAAATGGCCCAACCCACCCCCATACACATGTATATACATACGTCAACACACGCAAATATACATACCTACACAGCTTTCCAAGGTTTACCCCAGACGCTTCACATGCCTTGATTCAATCCACTGACAGCACGTCAACCCCGGTATACCACATCGCTCCAATTCACTCTATTCCTTGCCCTCCTTTCACCCTCCTGCATGTTCAGGCCCCGATCACACAAAATCTTTTTCACTCCATCTTTCCACCTCCAGAATTTTCGCCCCCTCCCCCACCCTATGATCCACTTCCGCTTCCATGGTTCCATCCGCTGCCAGATCCACTCCCACATATCTAAAACACTTCACTTCCTCCAGTTTTTCTCCATTCAAACTCACCTCCCAATTGACTTGACCCTCAACCCTACTGTACCTAATAACCTTGCTCTTATTCACATTTACTCTTAACTTTCTTCTTTCACACACTTTACCAAACTCAGTCACCAGCTTCTGCAGTTTCTCACATGAATCAGCCACCAGCACTGTATCATCAGCGAACAACAACTGACTCACTTCCCAAGCTCTCTCATCCCCAACAGACTTCATACTTGCACCTCTTTCCAAAACTCTTGCATTCACCTCCCTAACAACACCATCCATAAACAAATTAAACAACCATGGAGACATCACACACCCCTGCCGCAAACCTACATTCACTGAGAACCAATCACTTTCCTCTCTTCCTACACGTACACATGCCTTACATCCTCGATAAAAACATTTCACTGCTTCTAACAACTTACCTCCCACACCATATTCTTAATACCTTCCACAGAGCATCTCCATCAACTCTATCATATATATATATATATATATATATATATATATATATATATATATATATATATATATATATATATATATATATATATATATATATATATATATATATATATATATATATATATATATATATATATATAAATATATATATATATATATATATATATATATATATATATATATATATATATATATATATATATATATATATATATATATATATATATATATATATATATATATATATATATATATATATATATACATATATATATATATATATATATATATATATATATATATATATATATATATATATATATATATATATATATATATATATATATATATATATATATATATATATATATATATATATATATATATATATATATATATATATATATATATATATATATATATATATATATATATATATATATATATATATATATATATATATATATATATATATATATATATATATATATATATATATATATATATATATATATATATATATATATATATATATGTACTTTTTTTTAACTTTCTAAAATGGGAAACAGAAGAAGGAGTCACGCGGGGAGTGCTCATCCTCCGCGAAGGCTCAGATTGGGGTGCCTAAATGTGTGTGGATGTAATTAAGATGTGAAAAAAGGAGAGATAGGTAATATGTTTGAGGAAAGGAGCCTGGATGTTTTGGCTCTGAGTGAAACGAAGCTCAAGGGTAAAGGGGAAGAGTGGTTTGGGAAGGTCTTGGGAGTAAAGTCAGGGGTTAGTGAGAAGACAAGAGCAAGGGAAGGAGTATCAATACTCCTGAAACAGGAGTTGTGGGAGTATGTGATAGAATGTAAGAAAGTAAATTCTCGATTAATATGGGTAAAACTGAAAGTTGATGGATAGAGATGGGTGATTATTGGTGCATATGCACCTGGGCATGAGAAGAAAGATCATGAGAGGCAAGTGTTTTGGGAGCAGCTGAATGAGTGTGTTAGTGCTTTTGATGCACGAGACCGGGTTATAGTGATGGGTGATTTGAATGCAAAGGTGAGTAATGTGGCAGTTGAGGGAATAATTGGTATAAATGGGGTGTTCAGTGTTGTAAATGGAAATGGTGAAGAGCTTGTAGATTTATGTGCTGAAAAAGGACTGATGATTGGGAATACCTTGTTTAAAAAGCGAGAAATACATAAATATACTTATGTAAGTAGGAGAGATGGCCAGAGAGCGTTATTGGATTACGTGTTAATTGACAGGCCCGCGAAAGAGAGACTTTTGGATGTTAATGTGCTGAGAGGTGCAACTGGAGGGATGTCTGATCATTATCTTGTTGAGGCTAAGGTGAAGATTTGTATGGGTTTTCAGAAAAGAAGAGTGAATGTTGGGGTGAAGAGGGTGGTGAGAGTAAGTGAGCTTGGGAAGGAGACTTGTGTGAGGAAGTACCAGGAGAGACTGAGTACAGAATGGAAAAAGGTGAGAACAATGGAAGTAAGGGGAGTGGGAGAGGAATGGAATGTATTTAGGGAATCAGTGATGGATTGCGCAAAAGATGCTTGTGGCATGAGAAGAGTGGGAGATGGGTTGATTAGAAAGGGTAGTGAGTGGTGGGATGAAGAAGTAAGAGTATTAGTGAAAGAGAAGAGAGAGGCATTTGGACGATTTTTGCAGGGAAAAAATGCAATTGAGTGGGATATGTATAAAAGAAAGAGACAGGAGGTCAAGAGAAAGGTGCAAGAGGTGAAAAAAGGGGCAAATGAGAGTTGGGGTGAGAGAGTATCATTAAATTTTAGGGAGAATAAAAAGATGTTTTGGAAGGAGGTAAATAAAGTGCGTAAGACAAGGGAGCAAATGGGAACTTCAGTGAAGGGCGCAAATGGGGAGGTGATAACAAGTAGTGGTGATGTGAGAAGGAGATGGAGTGAGTATTTTGAAGGTTTGTTGAATGTGTTTGATGATAGAGTGGCAGATATAGGGTGTTTTGGTCGAGGTGGTGTGCAAAGTGAGAGGGTTAGGGAAAATGATTTGGTAAACAGAGAAGAGGTAGTAAAAGCTTTGCGGAAGATGAAAGCCGGCAAGGCAGCAGGTTTGGATGGTATTGCAGTGGAATTTATTATAAAAGGGGGTGACTGTATTGTTGACTGGTTGGTAAGGTTATTTAATGTATGTATGACTCATGGTGAGGTGCCTGAGGATTGGCGGAATGCGTGCATATTGCCATTGTACAAAGGCAAAGGGGATAAGAGTGAGTGCTCAAATTACAGAGGTATAAGTTTGTTGAGTATTCCTGGTAAATTATATGGGAGGGTATTGATTGAGAAGGTGAAGGCAGGTACAGAGCATCAGATTGGGGAAGAGCAGTGTGGTTTCAGAAGTGGTAGAGGATGTGTGGATCAGGTGTTTGCTTTGAAGAATGTATGTGAGAAATACTTAGAAAGGGAAATGGATTTGTATGTAACATTTATGGATCTGGAGAAGGCATATGATAGAGTTGATAGAGATGCTCTGTGGAAGGTATTAAGAATATATGGTGTGGGAGGCAAGTTGTTAGAAGCAGTGAAAAGTTTTTATCGAGGATGTAAGGCTTGTGTACGTGTAGGAACAGAGGAAAGTCATTGGTTCTCAGTGAATGTAGGTTTGCAGCAGGGGTGTGTGATGTCTCCATGGTTGTTTAATTTGTTTATGGATGGGGTTGTTAGGGAGGTGAATGCAAGAGTTTTGGAAAGAGGGGCAAGTATGAAGTCTGTTGGGGATGAGAGAGCTTGGGAAGTGAGTCAGTTGTTGTTCGCTGATGATACAGCGCTGGTGGCTGATTCATGTGAGAAACTGCAGAAGCTGGTGACTGAGTTTGGTAAAGTGTGTGAAAGAAGAAAGTTAAGAGTAAATGTGAATAAGAGCAAGGTTATTAGGTACAGTAGGGTTGAGGGTCAAGTCAATTGGGAGGTAAGTTTGAATGGAGAAAAACTGGAGGAAGTGAAGTGTTTTAGATATGTGGGAGTGGATCTGGCAGCGGATGGAACCATGGAAGCAGAAGTGGATCATAGGGTGGGGGAGGGGGCGAAAATTCTGGAGGTGAAAAGATGGAGTGAAAAAGATTTTGTGTGATCGGGGCCTGAACATGCAGGACGGTGAAAGGAGGGCAAGGAATAGAGTGAATTGGAGCGATGTGGTATACCGGGGTTGACGTGCTGTCAGTGGATTGAATCAGGGCATGTGAAGCGTCTGGGGTAAACCATGGAAAGCTGTGTAGGTATGTATATTTGCGTGTGTTGAAGTATGTATATACATGTGTATGGGGGTGGGTTGGGCCATTTCTTTCGTCTGTTTCCTTGCGCTAACTCGCAAACGAGGAGACAGCGACAAAGCAAAAAAAAAAAAAAAAAAAAAAAAAATATATATATATATATATATATATATATATATATATATATATATATATATATATATATATATATATATATATATATATATATATATATATATATATATATATATATATATATATATATATATATATACATATATTTTTTTTTTCTTTTTTTTTTTGCTTTGTCGCTGTCTCCCGCGTTTGCGAGGTAGCGCAAGGAAACAGACGAAAGAAATGGCCCAACCCACCCCCATACACATGTATATACATACACGTCCGCACATGCTAATATACATACCTACACAGCTTTCCATGGTTTACCCCAGACGCTTCACATGCCCTCATTCAATCCACTGACAGCACGTCAACCCCGGTATACCACATCGATCCAATTCACTCTATTCCTTGCACTCCTTTCACCCTCCTGCATGTTCAGGGCCCGATCGCACAAAATCTTTTTCACTCCATCTTTCCACCTCCAATTTGGTCTCCCACTTCTCGTTCCCTCCACCTCCGACACATATATCCTCTTGGTCAATCTTTCCTCACTCATTCTCTCCATGTGCCCAAACCATTTCAAAACACCCTCTTCTGCTCTCTCAACCACGCTCTTTTTATTTCCACATATCTCTCTCACCCTTACATTCCTTACGCGATCAAACCACCTCACACCACATATTGTCCCCAAACATCTAATTTCCAGCACATCCATCCTCCTGCGCACAACTCTATCCATAGCGCACGCCCCGCAACCATACAAAATTGCTGGAACCACTATTCCTTCAAACATACCCATTTTTGCTTTCCGAGATAATTTTCTCGACTTCCACACATTCATCAAGGCTCCCAGGATTTTCGCCCCCTCCCCCACCCTATGATTCACTTCCGCTTCCATGGTTCCATCCGCTGCCAGATCTACTTCCAGATATGTAAAACACTTTACTTCCTCCAGTTTTTCTCCATTTAAACTTACTTCCCGATTGACTTGACCCTCAACCCTACTGTACCTAATAACCTTGCTCTTATTCACATTTACTCTTAACTTTTTTCTTTCACACACTTTACAAAACTCAGTCACCAGCTTCTGCAGTTTCTCACATGAATCAGCCACCAGCGCTGTATCATCAGCGAACAACAACTGACTCACTTCCCAAGCTCTCTCATCCACAACAGACTTCATACTTGCCCCTCTTTCCAAAACTATTGCATTCACCTCCCTAACAACCCCATTCATAAACAAATTAAACAACCATGGAGACATCACACACCCCTGCCGGAAACCAACATTCACTGAGAACAAATCACTTTTCTCTCTTCCTACACATACATATGCCTTACATCCACGATAAAAACTCTTCACTGCTTCTAACAACTTGCCTCCCACACCATATATTCTTAAAACCATCCACAGAGCATCTCTATCAACTCTATCATATGCCTTCTCCAGATCCATAAATGCTACATACAAATCCATTTGCTTTTCAAAGTATTTCTCACATACATTTTTCAAAGCAAACACCTGATCCACACATCCTCTACCACTTCTGAAACCACACTGCCCTTCCCCATTCTGATGCTCTGTACATGCCTTCACCCTCTCAATCAATACCCTCCCACATAATTTACCAGGAATACTCAACAAACTTATACCTCTGAAATTTGAGCATTCACTCTTATCCCCTTTGCCTTTGTACAATGGCACTAGGCACGCATTCCACCAATCCTCAGGCACCTCACCATGAGTCATACATACATCAAATAACCTTACCAACCAGTCAATAATACAGTCACCCCCTTTTTTAATAAATTCCACTGCAATACCATCCAAACCTGCTGCCTTGACGGCATTCATCTTCCGCAAAGCTTTTACTACCTCTTCTCTGTTTACCAAATCATTTTCCCTAACCCTCTCACTTTGCACACCACCTCGACCAAAACACCCTATATCTGCCACTCTATCATCAAACACATTCAACAAACCTTCAAAATACTCACTCCATATCTTTCTCATATCACCACTACTTGTTATCACCCCCGCATATGCGCCCTTCACTGAAGTTCCCATTTGCACCCTTGTCTTACGCACTTTATTTACCTCCTTCCATAACATCTTTTTATTCTCCCTAAAATTTAATGATACTCTCTCACCCCAACTCTCATTTGCCCTCTTTTTCACCTCTTGCACCTTTCTCTTGACCTCTTGTCTCTTTCTTTTATACATCTCCCACTCAATTGCATTTTTTCCCTGCAAAAATCGTCCAAATGCCTCTCTCTTCTCTTTCACTAATAATCTTACTTCTTCATCCCACAACTCACTACCCTTTCTAATCAACCCACCTCCCACTCTTCTCATGCAACTAGCATCTTTTGCGCAATCCATCACTGATTCCCTAAATACATCCCATTCCTCCCCCACTCCCCTTACTTCAATTGTTCTCACCTTTTTACATTCTGTACTCAGAATATATATATATATATATATATATATATATATATATATATATATATATATATATATATATATATATATATATATATATATATATATATATATATATATATTATATATATATATATATATATATATATATATATATATATATATATATATATATATATATATATATATATATATATATATATATATATATATATATATATATATATATATATATATATATATATATATATATATATATATATATATATATATATATATATATATATATATATATATATATATATATATATATATATATATATATATATATATATATATATATATATATATATATATATATATATATATATATATATATATATATATATATATAAAGTGTGTGGAAGAAGAAAGTTAAGAGTAAATGTGAATAAGAGCAAGGTTATTAGGTACAGTAGGGTTGAGGGTCAAGTCAATTGGGAGGTGAGTTTGAATGGAGAAAAACTGGAGGAAGTGAAGTGTTTTAGATATCTGGAAGTGGATCTGGCAGCGGATGGAACCATGGAAGCGGAAGTGGATCATAGGGTGGGGGAGGGGGCGAAAATTCTGGGGGCCTTGAAGAATGTGTGGAAGTCGAGAACATTATCTCGGAAAGCAAAAATGGGTATGTTTGAAGGAATAGTGGTTCCAACAATGTTGTATGGTTGCGAGGCGTGGGCTATGGATAGAGTTGTGCGCAGGAGGATGGATGTGCTGGAAACGAGATGTTTGAGGACAATGTGTGGTGTGAGGTGGTTTGATCGAGTGAGTAACGTAAGGGTAAGAGAGATGTGTGGAAATAAAAAGAGCGTGGTTGAGAGAGCAGAAGAGGATGTTTTGAAGTGGTTTGGGCACATGGAGAGAATGAGTGAGGAAAGATTGACCAAGAGGATATATGTGTCGGAGGTGGAGGGAACGAGGAGAAGAGGGAGACCAAATTGGAGGTGGAAAGATGGAGTGAAAAAGATTTTGTGTGATCGGGGCCTGAACATGCAGGAGGGTGAAAGGAGGGCAAGGAATAGAGTGAATTGGAGTGATGTGGTATACCGGGGTTGACGTGCTGTCAGTGGATTCAATCAAGGAATGTGAAGCGTCTGGGGTAAACCATGGAAAGCTGTGTAGGTGTGTATATTTGCGTGTGTGGACGTATGTATATACATGTGTATTGGGGGGGGTTGGGCCATTTCTTTCGTCTGTTTCCTTGCGCTACCTCGCAAACGCGGGAGACAGCGACAACGTATAAAAAAAAAATAAAATAATAATGTATATATATATATATATATATATATATTTTTTTTCATACCATTCGCCATTTCCCGCGCTTGCGAGGTAGCGCTAAGAACAGAGGACTGGGCCTTAGAGTGAAAATCCTCACCTGGCCCCCTTCTCTGTTCCTTCTTTTGGAAAATTAAAAAGAAAAAAAAAAAAAAAAGAGATGGGAGGATTTCCAGCCACCCACTCCCTCTCCTTTTTGTCGCCTTCTACGACAGGCAGGAATACGTGGGAAGTATTCTTTCTCCCCTATCCCCGCGTTTCCGAGGTAGCGCAAGGAAACAGACGAAAGAAATGGCCCAACCCACACCCATACACAATGTATACACACACATTTCCACACACGCAAATATACATACCTATACATCTCAATGTACACATATATACATACACAGACACATACACATATACCCATGCACACAATTCCCACTGTCTGCCCCCATTCACTCCCATCGCCACCTCGTCACACATGGAATACCATCCCCCTCCCCCCTCATGTGTGCGAGGTAGCACTAGGAAAGGACAACAAAGGCCCCATTCGTTCACACTCAGTCTCTAGCTGCCACGCAATAATGCCCGAAACCACAGCTCCCTTTCCACATCCAGGCCCCACACAACTTTCCATGGTTTACCCCACACGCTTCACATGTCCTGATTCAATCCACTGACAGTACGTCAACCCCGGTATACCACATCGATCCAATTCACTCTATTCCTTGCCCTCCCTTTACCCTCCTGCATGTTCAGGCCCCGATCACTCAAAATCCTTCTCACTCCATCTTTCCACCTCCAATTTGGTCTCCCACTTCTCCTCGTTCCCTCCACCTCCGACACATATATCCCCTTGGTCAATCTTTCCTAACTCATTCTCTCCATCTGCCCAAACCATTTCAGAACACCCTCTTCTGCTCTCTCAACCACGCTGTCTTTATTTCCACACATCTCTCTTACCCTTACATTACTTACTCGATCAAACCACCTCACACCACACATTGTCCTCAAACATCTCATTTCCAGCACATCAACCCTCCTGCGCAAAACTCTATCCATAGCCCACGCCTCGCAACCATACAACATTGTTGGAACCACTATTCCCTCAAACATATCCATTTTTGCTTTCGGAGATAATGTTCTCGACTTCCACACATTCTTCAAGGTTCCCAGGATTTTCACCCCCTCCCCCACCCTACGATTCACTTCCGCTTCCATGGATCCATCCGTTGCCAGATCCACTCGCAGATACCTAAAACACTTTACTTCCTCAAGTTTTTCTCCATTCAAACTTACCTCACAATTGACTAGACCCTCAACCCTACTGTACCTAATAACCTTGCTCTTATTCAAATTTACTCTTAATTTTCTTCTTTCACACACTTTACCAAACTCTGTCACCAGCTTCTGCAGTTTCTCACATGAATCAGCCACCAGCGCTGTATCATCAGCGAACAACAACTGATTCACTTCCCAAGCTCTCTCATCCCCAACAGACTTCATACTTGCCCCTCTTTCCAAAACTCTTGCATTCACCTCCCTAACAACCCCATCCATAAACAAATTAAACAACCATGGAGACATCACATACCCCTGCCGCAAACCTACATTCACTGAAAACCAATCACTTCCTCTCTTCCTACACGTACACATGCCTTACATCCTCGAAAAAACTTTTCACTGCTTCTAACAGCTAGCCTCCCACATCATGTATTCTTAGTACCTTCCACAGATCATGTCTATCAAATATATCATATGCCTTCTCCAGATCCCTAAATACTACATATAAATCCATTTCCTTTTCTAAGTATTTCTCACATACATTCTTCAAAGCAAACACCTGATCAACGCATCCTCTACAACTTCTGAAACCACACTACTCTTCACCAATCTGATGCTCTGTACATGCCTTCACCCTCTCAATCAATACCCTCCCATATGATTTACCAGGAATACTCAACAAACTTATACCTCTGTATTTTGAGCACTCACTCTTATCCCCTTTGCCTTTGTACAATGGCACTATGCAAGCATTCCGCCAATCCTCAGGCACCTCACCATGAATCATACATACATTAAATAACCTTAACAACCAGTCAACAATACAGTCACCCCCTTTTTTAATAGATTCCGCTGCAATACCATCCAAACCTACTGCCTTGCTGGCTTTCATCTTCCGCAAAGCTTTTACTACCTCTTCTCTGTTTACCAAATCATTTTCCCTAACCCTCTCACTTTGCACTACCTCGACCAAAACACCCTATATCTGCTACTCTATCATCAAACGTATTCAACAGACCTTCAAAACACTCACTCCATCTCCTTCTCACATCACCACTACTTGTTATCACCTCCCCATTAGCCCCCTTCACTGAAGTTCCCATTTGCTCCCTTGTCTTACGCACTTTATTTACCTCCTTCCAGAACATCTTTTTATTCTCCCTAAAATTTAATGATACTCTCTCACCGCACCTCTTATTTGCCCTCTTTTTCATCTCTTGCACCTTTCTCTTGACCTCCTGCCTCTTTTTTTATACATCTCCCACTCATTTGCATTATTTCCCTGCAACAATCGTCCAAATGCCTCTCTCTTCTCTTTCACTAATAATTTTACTTCTTCAACCCACCACTCCCTACCCTTTCTAATCAACCCACCTCCCACGCTTCTCATTCCACAAGCATCTTTTGCGCAAGGCATCACTGCTTCCCTACATACATCCTATTCCTCTCCCACTCCCCTTTCCTACTTTGTTCTCACCTTTTTCCATTCTGTAATCAGTCTCTCCTGGTACTTCCTGACACAAGTCTCCTTTTCAAGCTCACTCTCACCACACTCTTCACCCCAACATTCCCTCTTCATTTCTGAAAACACATACAAATCTTCACCTTCGCCTCAACAAGATAATGATCAGACATCCCTCCAGTTACACCTCTCAGCACATTAACATCCAAAAGTCTCTCTTTCGCGCGCCTGTCAATTAACACGTAATCCAATAACGCTCTCTGGCCAGTTGAGAGAATAATTGGTATACATGGGGTGTTGTAAATGGAAATGGTGAAGAAATTGTAGATTTATGCGTTAAAAAAGGACTGGTTATTGGAATGCCTGGTTTAAAAGGATATACATATATATATATATATATATATATATATATATATATATATATATATATATATATATATATATATATATATATATATATATATATATATATATATATATATATATATATATATATATATATATATATATATATATATATGTATATATATATATATATTTTTTTATTATATATATATATATATATATATATATATATATATATATATATATATATATATATATATATATATATATATATATATATATATATATATATATATATATATATATATATATATATATATATATATATATATATATATATATACATATATATATATATATATATATATATATATATATATATATATATATATATATATATATATATATATATATATCAATATATATATATATATATATAGAGGGGACGGGACTAGAGGGGACGGGAGCGGGGGGCTAGAAATCCTCCCCTCCTTGTATTTAAACTTTCTAAAGTGGGAAACAGAAGAAGGAGTCACACGTGGAGTGCTCATCCTCCTCGTAGGCTCAGATTGAGGTGTCTAAATGTGTGTGGATGTACCCAAGATGTGGAAAAAAGAGAGATAATATGTTTGAGGAAAGGAACATGGATGTTTTGGCACTGAGTGAAACGAAGCTTAAGGTAAAGGGGAAGAGTGGTTTGGGAATGTTTTTGAAGTAAAGTCAGGGGTCAGTGAGGGGACAAGAGCAAGGGAATGAGTAGCACTACTCCTGAAATAGGAGTTGTCGGAGTATATGATAGAATGTGCGAAAGTAAATTCTATATTAATATGCGTAAAACTGAATGTTGATGGAGAGAGATGGGTGATTATTGGTGCATATGCACCTGGGTATGAGAAGAAAGATCATGAGAGGCAATTTTTTGGGGAGCAGCTGAATGAGTGTGTTAGTGGTTTTGATGCCCAAGACCGGGTTATAGTGTTGGGTGATTTGAATGCAAAGGTGAGTAATGTGGCAGTTGAGGGAATAACTGGTATACATTGGGTGTTCAGTGTTGTAAATGGAAATGGTGAAGAGCTTGTAGATTCACGTGCTGAAAAAGGACTGGTGATTGGGAATACCTGGTTCAAAAAGCGAGATATACATAAGTATACGTATGTAAGTAGGAGAGATGGCCAGAGAGCGTTATTGGATTACGTTTTAATTGACAGGCGCGCGAAAGAGAGACTTTTGGATGTTAATGTGCTGAGAGGTGCAACTGGAGGGATGTCTGATCATTATCTTGTGGAGGCGAAGGTGAAGATTTGTATGTGTTTTCAGAAAAGAAGAGAAACTGTTGGGGTGAAGAGGGTGGTGAGAGTAAATGAGCTTGGGAAGGTGACTTCTGTGAGGAAGTACCAGGAGAGACTGAGAACAAAGGACGTAAGGGGAGTGGGGGAGGAATGGGACGTATTTAGGGAAGCAGTGATGGCTTGCGCAAAGGATGCTTGTGGCATGAGAAGTGTGGGAGGTGGGTTGATTAGAAAGGGTAGTGAGTGGTGGGAGAAAGAAGTAAGATTATTAGTGAAAGAGAAGAGAGAGGCATTTGGACGATTTTTGCATGGTAAAAATGCAAATGAGTGGGATATGTATAAAAGAAAGAGACAGGAGGTGAAGAGAAAGGTGCAAGAGGTGAAAAAGAGGGCAAATGAGAGTTGGGGTGAGAGAGTATCATTAAATTTTAGATAGAATAAAAAGATGTTCTGGAAGGAGGTAAATAAATTGCGTAAGACAAGGGAGCAAATGGGAACTTCAGTGAAGTGGGCTAATGGGGAGGAGATAACAAGTAGTGGTGATGTGAGAAGGAGGTGGAGTCAGTATTTTGAAGGTATGTTGAATGTGTTTGATGATAGAGTGGCAGATATAGGGTGTTTGGTCGAGGTGGTGTTCAAAGGGAGAGGGTTAGGGAAAATGATTTAGTAAACAGAGAAGAGGTAGTAAAAGTAAAAGCTTTGCGGAAGATGAAAGCCGGCAACGCAGCAGGTTTAGATGGTATTGCAGTGGAATTTATCAAAAAAGTGGGTGACTGTATTGTTGACTGGTTGGTAAGGTTATCTAAAGTATGTATGATTCATGGTGAGGTGCCTGAGGATTGGCGGAATGCTTGCATAGTGCCATTGTACAAAGGCAAAGGGGATAAAAGTGAATGCTCAAATTACAGAGGTATAAGTTTGTTGAGTATTCCTGGTAAATTATAAATTTTCACTGTTTCTAACAACTTGCCTCCCACACCATATATTCTTAATACCTTCCACAGAGCATCTCTATCAACTCTATCATATGCCTTCTCCAGATCCATAAATGCTACATACAAATCCATTTGCTTTTCTAAGTATTTCTCACATACATTCTTCAAAGCAAACACCTGATCCACACATCCTCTACCACTTCTGAAACCACACTGCTCTTCCCCAATCTGATGCTCTGTACATGCCTTCACCCTCTCAATCAATACCCTCCCATATAATTTACCAGGAATACTCAACAAACTTATACCTCTGTAATTTGAGCACTCACTCTTATCCCCTTTGCCTTTGTACAATGGCACTATGCACGCATTCCGCCAATCCCCAGGCACCTCACCATGAGTCATACATACATCAAATAACCTTACCAACCAGTCAATAATACAGTCACCCCCTTTTTGAATAAATTCCACTGCAATCCCATCCAAACCTGCTGCCTTGCCGGCTTTCATCTTCCGCAAATCTTTTACTGCCTCTTCTCTGTTTACCAAATTATTTTCCCTAACCCTCTCACTTTGCACACCACCTCGACCAAAACACCCTATATTTGCCACTCTATCATCAAACACATATATATATATATATATATATATATATATAATTCATGCTTGTTGCCTGTATCCATTGTCGTCGCCACACCGCCACACCTGAAATGATAACCCCCTCCCCCCGCATATGCGCGAGGTAGCGCTATGAAAAGACAACAAAGGCCACATTCGTTCACACTCAGTCTCTAGCTGTCATGTATAATGCAACGAAACCACAGCTCCCTTTCCACATCCAGGCCCTACAAAATTTTCCATTATTTACCCCAGACGCTTCACATGCTCTGGATCAATCCATTGACAGCAGGTCGACCCCGTCATACCACATTGTTCCATATCACTCTATTCCTTACATTTTCTCACCCTCCTGTTAGTTCAGTCCTCGATCGCTCAGAATATTTATCACTGCATCTTTCCCGATTTTCCTGGTTTCCTCCACCTCTGGGACATATGTCCTTTTTGTTAATCTTTCCTCACTCATTTTTTCATGGCATATGTCCAAACTATTTCAACACACCTTCTGCTCTCTCAACTCCAATCTTTTTTCTTACCCTTTCATTGCTTACTCGATCAAACCACCTCACACCACATATTGTCCTCAGACATATAACAAATCAAAATTAGCATATGATGGCTGGTGTCAGCCCATACTCCTCAAGAACTCACTCAACGACAGTCTTGATTGGACATTTGTAATGACTTAATTATGATTTGCTCAATGGATAATGGAAGTTCCAATCTCTCTCAGTGTATTGTTGACGACTGTGACACATGTACATTAAGATCAATTCCAAGATGCACATGGTAGTACTGGCTTGACTTCCCCTGAGACAGATGGATTCCCGTACCCCTGCCTTTATGTCAAGTTTCTCCTCCGTGTCCTATGTATACTTCCCTGTGGTGAGTTCTTTGTTCCGAGTCCTTTGTTCCTCTTGTTTTTTCGTGACACCTCTGTTTACGCAGACCCACACCATTCGTCCTCCTCCAACCAGGCAGTCTTGGGTCATCATCCAAGTACCTCCGATTAATTGCCCAAGTGTTTTCTGCTTCTGCAGACGCGCTATTATAGTGTACTTGTTTAGCTTCCTTATATCGATACATGTTTTTTGCCATCATTTCATCATCTCTCTCTCTCTCTCTCTCTCTCTCTCTCTCTCTCTCTCTCTCTCTCTCTCTCTCTCTCTCTGAAACTCCTTCACACACTTCTAACTTTTATACCTGGGTTACATCAACGTGGCGGCCTTAGTGTTCATATCGCTTGCCTCTGCACGTTACGCTGCCTTGAGAGTTCAGTTTGTCGGGGACACACACCGTCAGGAGATTCGGTACGCTAAGGCATCATGATTTTCTAGCCGTCGCTAGTTCGGGTGCATCACATATACATTACTAATTTCCCTAAAAGATAAAAGATTACATTTTTTTCACTCATTTTTTTTTCAAATGATCGTACATCATCTTAATATATTTCATCATGTCCACAAAAAGGTCCTTTGTGGACTTAACAAAGCCTATTGTAGACCTCAGTCAACCGTCTTCTTGCGCTTCCAGTGCGGCCCAGAGCAGCCACGCGGCGTCTCATGTAAAATATGTCAAAGCGTCTCATTAGCTGGACTTTCATGTTGGGCAGGTGCTTGTGTGTCTCTAAGCTTGACAGCTTACACAGGCAATGGCGACACGGCAAACACCTTAAAATTTTATCTTTCTACTTTATCTATCAAAAAATCATATTTTCCATATCTAATCTCATTGCAAGCAGATCATATTTTCAACATATTTACGTACACGATCGAGAGCTATTGTCAGCATTAAATGGTATGAAGGTTAATAAAGCAGCAGGTCCTAATGAATATAAACCAAGAACGATGAAAGTAACTAGAAATGAGATGGTTAATCCCTTTACTGTCACTTGCTACAAGGAAAGTTCCACACCATGGAAGATCTCCAGTGTAACTGCAATATTCGCCCATGCTCGAAATTCATCGCCCAGGTATTTGATTTCTGTGGTTGGCAGACTTATAGATGCCATTTCTTGAGACAAGATTATACATAATTTTGATGGTTACTCTTCAATAAACAGGTCACAATATATTTTACGATGAATTCGTTCATGTTTGACAAATGTGCTTAATTTTTCATTTTATGATATTAGCATTGTGTGTTATGAAAGTAAAGCGGGAACATAAGTTATCAAGATTTCAGAAAAGGATTCGATAAAGTCCTACATCAAGAATGATCAAAAACTGATTTGCATGGCATTGGTGGTATATTGCTTCGGTAGATAAGAGATTTGTTAACTGAACATAAACAATGATTGGTGATTAATAGTCATGCCTTATAATGGTAAGACGTAACAAGTGGTGTACTTCAGGGGTCAGTGAGGGGCGGGTACTCTTTCTCATATATTTTGATGATGCAGGTGATGGACTACGTTGTTCGCTACTAGAATTTATAGAAGACATCAACTTGGGAAATGATGCCACAATGGAAATTGAACGTCCCGAGCTGACACCTGGCCTAAACAAGCAAACAGAGTGAGTACAAGTGATGAACTGATTCTGTAATCGACAAGTGTAGAGTTACTATTAAACGTAAGGACTAACTACACGACCAATTCTGCTTTCCTACCAAACGAAAATGAGGTAAAAATATAAGTGAAATAATCTCTAGTGGCATAAAGCCAAAAAGGCACTACAAAGAAGCAGAAAAGGTAAACGGGATTTTAGGCTTCATAACCAGAGAATTCGAATTCATGTCCAGTCTCACTCTTTACAATTAACTGGTGCGTTTATACCTTCAGTTCTGCTCACCATGCTTGAGGTAAGACATATATAGATTAGAGTGCAGTTGGTCATTACTACAATGATTCCAAGATTCAAAAAAAAAAAATGTGACAACCGATTAGAAGACCTAGACTTATACAAATCATAAAAAACAAAAGATTGAGAAGTGATTTAGTTCAGGTAATCAATATCATGAAAACTTTTAATGTTTCTGATACAAGTCAGATGAGTTCATTAGCAATAAAGGGAAAGGTTTTCGTCGAATGACTCAAGGTAGTTTGTCTTCTAAAAGATTTCTGTCAGATGGAATAATTAACAGAAAGAGTAAATCAATCCATAACGACGGATAAGCTTAAGACTCGACAAATATTATTCAGGTTCGCCAGATTATGTTTCCTCGTCAGTAGATAGAATGCAATGAATACTTATCTTTAAGTCATGTACTCGTCATTTTACACGTCAAATACAAGTCAATGTTAATGATCTCTTCTACTACCACAAAGACACTCTAGACAACCAATTAGTCTGATTCTGTTTGTCTTTCGTTAGAGCCTTTAGAAGAAATGACAGCAGACAACAAACGAAAAAAAAAAAAATTCTCGTTAGATGAGGTCTTTGAGGTGAACAATTGTTAAACTATTTTAATAAACATTGAAGAGAATGACTAACATCATACGTATCCAGCCGAGGTTTTAAGAAAAGGATGAAGACCCTTGCAAAAGAACGTGATTATATACAGAAAAATGTCGGTAATGATCTTCAGTCCTTTCTAGCACAAAACACACAGCATACAGGCCCACTGTTTATGCTCATGATTTCCAATACTGCTTTTTTGTCAACATGCGTAATCCACTCTCAGATATCTAAAACACTTCACTTCATCCAGTTTTTTCCATTCAAACTTACCTCCCAGTTGACTTATCCCTCAACCCTACTGCACCTAATAACCTTGCTCTTATTCACATTTAATCTCAGCTTTCTTCTTTCACACACTTAGCCAAAATCAGTCACCAGCTTCTGCAGTTTCTGTCACGAAATATATATATATATATATATATATATATATATATATATATATATATATATATATATATATATATATATATATATATATATATATAAATATATATATATATATATACAGTAGGGTTGAGGGTCAAGTCAATTGGGAGGTGAGTTTGAATGGAGAAAAACTGGAGGAAGTGAAGTGTTTTAGATATCTGGGAGTGGATCTGGCAGCGGATGGAACCATGGAAGCGGAAGTGGATCATAGGGTGGGGGAGGGGGCGAAAATTCTGGGGGCCTTGAAGAATGTGTGGAATTCGAGAACATTATCTCGGAAAGCAAAAATGGGTATGTTTGAAGGAATAGTGGTTCCAACAATGTTGTATGGTTGCGAGGCGTGGGCTATGGACAGAGTTGTGCGCAGGAGGATGGATGTGCTGGAAATGAGATGTTTGAGGACAATGTGTGGTGTGAGGTGGTTTGATCGAGTGAGTAAAGTAAGGGTAAGAGAGATGTGTGGAAATAAAAAGAGCGTGGTTGAGAGAGCAGAAGAGGGTGTTTTGAAGTGGTTTGGGCACATGGAGAGAATGAGTGAGGAAAGATTGACCAAGAGGATATATGTGTCGGAGGTGGAGGGAACGAGGAGAAGAGGGAGACCAAATTGGAGGTGGAAAGATGGAGTGAAAAAGATTTTGTGTGATCGTGGCCTGAACATGCAGGAGGGTGAAAGGAGGGCAAGGAATAGAGTGAATTGGAGCGATGTGGTATACCGGGGTTGACGTACTGTCAGCGGATTGAATCAAGGCATGTGAAGCGTCTGGGGTAAACCATGGAAAGCTGTGTAGGTATGTATATTTGCGTGGGTGGACGTATGTATATACATGTGTATGGGGGGGGTTGGGCCATTTCTTTCGTCTGTTTCCTTGCGCTACCTCGCAAACGCGGGAGACAGCGACAAAGTATAATAAAAAAAAATAATAATATATATGTATATATATATATATATATATATATATATATATATATATATATATATATATATATATATATATATATATATATATAAATTTATTATCTATTTGTTTTATTTTGCTTTGTCGCTGTCTCCCGAATTTGCGAGGTAGCGCAAGGAAACAGAAGAAAGAAATGGCCCAACCCACCCCCATACACATGTATATACACAAACGTCCACACAAGCAAATATACATACCTATACATCTCAATGTACACATATATATATATACACACACAGACACATACATATATACCCATGCACACAATTCACACTGTCTGCCTTTATTCATTACCATCGCCACCTCACCACACATGAAATACCATCCCCCTCCCCCCTCATGTGTGCGAGGTAGCGCTAGGAAAATATAACAAAGGCCCCATTCGTTCACACTCAGTCTCCAGCTGTCATGCAATAATACCCGAAACCACAGCTCCCTTTCCACATCCAGGCCCCACAAAACTTTCCATGGTTTACCCCAGACGCTTCACATGCCCTGATTCAATCCACTGACAGCACGTCAACCCCGGTATACCACATCGATCCAATTCACTCTATTCCTTGCCCGCCTTTCACCCTCCTGCATGTTCAGGCCCCGATCACTCAAAATCTTTTTCACTCCAACTTTCCACCTCCAATTTGGTCTCCCACTTCTCCTCGTTCCCTCCACCTCCGACACATATATCCTCTTGGTCAATCTTTCCTCACTCATTCTCTCCATGTGCCCAAACCACTTCAAAACACCCTCTTCTGCTCTCTCAACCACGCTCTTTTTATTTCCACACATCTCTCTTACCCTTACATTACTTACTCGATCAAACCACCTCACACCACACATTGTCCTCAAACACCTCATTTGCAGCACATCCACCCTCCTGCGCACAACTCTATCCATAGCCCACGCCTCGCAACCATACAACATTGTTGGAACCACTATTCCTTCAAACATACCCATTTTTGCTTTCCGAGATAATGTTCTCGATTTCCACACATTCTTCATATATGTATATATATATATTTTTTTTTTTATTTTTTTTTTCATACTATTCGCCATTTCCCGCGATAGCGAGGTAGCGTTAAGAACAGAGGACTGGGCCTTTGAGGGAATATCCTCACCTGGCCCTCTTCTCTGTTCCTTCTTTTGGAAAATTAAAAAAAAAAACGAGAGGGGAGGATTTCCAGCCCCCCGCTCCCTTCCCTTTTAGTCGCCTTCTACGACACGCAGGGAATACGTGGGAAGTATTCTTTCTCCCCTATCCCCAGGGAAATATATATATATATATATATATATATATATATATATATATATATATATATATATATATATATATATATATATATATATATATATTTATATATATATATATATATATGTATATATATATATATATATATATATATATATATATATATATATATATATATATATATATATATATATATATATATATATATATATATATATATATATATATATATATGTAAGTTTGTTGAGCATTCCTGGTAAATTATATGGGAGGGTAATGATTGAGAGGGTGAGGGCATGTGCAGACCATCAGATTGGGGAAGAGCAGTGTGGTTTCAGAAGTGGTAGAGGATGTGTGGTTCAGGTGTGAGAAATACTTAGAAAAGCAAATGGATTTGTATTTAGCATTTATGGATCTGGAGAAGGCATAGATAGAGTTGATGGAGATGCTCTATGGAATGCACTAAGAATATATGGTGTGGGAGGCAAGTTGTTAGAAGCAGTGAAAAGTTTTTATGGAGAATGTAAGGCATGTGTACGTGTAGGAAGAGAGAAAAGTGATTGGTTCTCAGTGAATGTAGGTTTGCGGCAGGGGTGTGTGATGTCTCCATGGTTGTTTAATTTGTTTATGGATGGGGATGTTAGGGAGGTGAATGCAAGAGTTTTAGAAAGAGGGGCAAGTATGAAGTCTGTTGTGGATGAGAGAGCTTGGGAAGTGAGTCAGTTGTTGTTCGCTTATGATCCAGCGCTGGTGGCTGATTCATGTGAGAAACTGAATAAGCTGGTGACAGAGTTTGGTAAAGTGTGTGAAAGAAGAAAGTTAAGAGTAAATGTGAAAAAGAGCAAGGTTATTAGGTACAGTAGGGTTGAGGGTCAAATCAATTGGGAGGTAAGTTTGAATGGGGAAAAACTGGAGAAAGTAAAGTGTTTTAGATATCTGGGAGTGTATCTGGCAGCGGATGGAACCATGAAAGCGAAACTGAATCATCGGGTGGGGGAGGGGGCGAAAATCCTGGGAGCCTTGAAGAATGTTTTGAAGTCGAGAACATTATCTCGGAAAGCAAAAATGGCTATTGTTTGAAGGAATAGTGGTTCCAACAATGTTGTATCTTTGCGAGGCGTGGGCTATGGATAGAGTTGTGCGCAGGAGGATGGATGTGCTGGAAATGAGATGTTTGAGGACAATGTGTGGTGTGAGGTGGTTTGATCGAGTAAGTAATGTAAGGATAAGAGAGATGTGTGGAAATAGGAAGAGCGTGGTTGAGAGAGAAGAGGATGTTTTGAAATGGTTTGGGCACATGGAGAAAAAGAGTGAGGAAACATTGACCAAGAGGATATATGTGTCGGAGGTGGAGGGAACGAGGAGAAGTGGGAGACCAAAATGGAGGAGGGAAGATGGAGTGAAAAAGATTTTGAGTGATCGGGGCTTGAACATTCAGGAGGGTGAAAGGCGGGCAAAGAATTGAATGAATTGGATCGATGTGGTATACCGGGGTCGACGTGCTGTCAATGGATTGAACGAGGGCATGTGAAGCGTCTGGGGTAAACCATGGAATGTTGTGTGGGTCCTGGATGTGGAAAGGGAGCTGTGGTTTCGGGCCTTATTGCATGACAGCTAGAGACTGAGTGTGAACGAATGGGGCCTTTGTTGTCTTTTCCTAGCGCTACCTCGCACACATGAGGGGGGAGGGAGATGTTATTCCATGTGTGGCGAGGTGGCGATGGGAATGAATAAAGGCAGACAGTGTGAATTGTGTACATGTGTATATATGTATATATGTATGATGTCTCCAAGGTTGTTTAATTTGTTTATGGATGGGGTTGTTAGGGAGGTGAATGCAAGAGTTTTGGAAAGAGGGGCAATTATGAAGTCTGTTGTGGATGAGAGAGCTTGGGAAGTGAATCAGTTGTTGTTCGCTGATGATACAGCGCTGGTGGCTGATTCATGTGAGAAACTGCAGAAGCTGGTGACTGAGTTTGGTAAAGTGTGTGAAAGAAGAAAGTTAAGAGTAAATGTGAATAAGAGGAAGGTTATTAGGTACAGTAGGGTTGAGGGTCAAGTCAATTGGGAGGTAAGTTTGAATGGAGAAAAACTGGAAGAAGTAAAGTGTTTTAGATATCTGGGAGTGGATCTGGCAGCGGATGGAACCATGGAAGCGGAAGTGAATCAGAGGGTAGGGGAGGGGGCGAGAATCCTGGGAGCCTTGAAGAATATGTGGAAGTCGAGAACATTATCTCGGAAAGCAAAAATGGCTATGTTTGAAGGAATAGTGGTTCCAACAATGTTGTGTGGTTGCGAGGCATGGGCTATGGATAGAATTGTGCGCAGGAGGGTGGATGTGCTGGAAATGAGGTTTTTGAGGAGTGTGTGGTGTGAGGTGGTTTGATCGAGTAATTAACGTAAGGGTAAGAGAGATGTGTGGAAATAAAAAGAACGTGGTTGAGAGAGCAGAAGAGGGTGTTATGAAATGGTTTGGGCACATGGAGAGAATGAGTGAGGAAAGATTGACCAAGAGGATATATGTGTCGGAGGTGGAGGGAACGAGGAGAAGTGGGAGACCAAATTGAAGATGGAAAGATGGAGTGAAAAAGATTTTGTGTGATCGGGGCCTGAACATGCAGGAGGGTGAAAGGAGGGCAAGGAATAGAGTGAATTGGATCGATATGGTATACCGGGGTTGACGTGCTGTCAGTGGATTGAATGAGGGCATGTGAAGCGTCTGGGGTAAACCATGGAAAGCTGTGTAGGTATGTATATTTGCGTGTGTGGACGTGTATTTATATACACGTGTATGAGGGTGGGTTGGGCCATTTCTTTCCTCTGTTTCCTTGCGCTACCTCGCAAACGCGGGAGACAGCGACAAAGCAAAAAAAAAAAAATATATATGTGTGTGTGCGGATGTAACCAAGATGACAAAAAAGGAGATATATGTAGTATGTCTGAGGAAAGGAGCCTGGATGTTTTGGCTCTCAGTGAAAAGAATATCAAGGGTAAAGGGGAAGATTGGTTTGGGAATGTCTTGGGAGTAAAGTCCGGGGTTAGTGAGAGGACAAGAGGAAGGGAAGGAGTAGCACTACTCCTGAAAGAGGAGTGGTGGGAGGATGTGATAGAGAGTAAGAAAGTAAATTCTAGATTGATGTGGGTAAAACTGAAATATGATGGGAGATGGGTGATTATTGGTGCATATGCACCTGGGCATGAGAAGAAAGATCATGAGAGGCAAGTGTTTTGGAAGCAGCTGAATCAGTGTGTTAGTGGTTTTGATACACAAGACCGAATTATAGTGATGGGTGATTTGAATGCAAAGGTGAGTAATGTGGCAGTTCAGAGAATAATTGGTAAACATGGGGTGTTCAGTGTTGTAAATGGAAATGGTGAACAGCTTGAAGATTTATATGCTGAAAAAGGACTGGTGATTGGGAATACCTGGTTTAAAAAGCGAGATATTCATAAGTATATGTATGTAAGTAGGAGAGATGGCCAGAGAGCGTTATTGGATTACGTGTTAATTGATAGGCGCGCAAAAGAGAGACTTTTGGATGTTAATGTGCTGAGAAGTGCAACTGGAGGGATGTCTGATCATTATCTTGTGGAGGCGAAGGTGAAGATTTGAGGGGTTTTTCAGAAAAGAAGAGAGAATGTTGAGGTGAAGAGATTGGCGAGAGTAAGTGAGCTTGGGAAGGAGACTTCTGTGAGGAAGTACCAGGAGAGACTGAGTACAGAATGGAAAAAGGTGAGAACAAAGGAGGTAAGGGGAGTGGGGGAGGAATGGGATGTATTTAGGGAGTCAGTAATGGCTTGCGCAAAAGGTGCTTGTAGCATGATAAGCGTGGGAGGTGGGTTGATTAGAAAGGGTAGTGAGTGGTGGGGTGAAGAAGTAAGATTATTAATGAAAGAGAAGAGAGAGGCATTTGGACGATTTTTGCAGGGAAAAAATGCAAATGAGTGGAAGATGTATAAAAGAAAGAGGCAGGAGGTCAAGAGAAAGGTGCAAGAGGTGAAAAAGAGGGCAAATGAGAGTTGGGGTGAGAGAGTATCATTAAATTTTAGGGAGAATAAAAAGATGTTTTGGAAGGAGGTAAATAAAGTGCTAAGACAAGGGAGCATATGGGAACTTCAGTGAAGGGGGCTGATGAGGAGGTGACAACAAGTAGTGGTGATGTGAGAAGGAGATTGAGTGAGTATTTTGAAGGGTTGTTCAATGTGTTTCATGATAGAGTGGCAGATATAGGGTGTTTTGGTCGAGGTGGTGTGCAAAGAGAAAGGGTTAGGGAAAATGATTTAGTAAACAGAGAAGAGGTAGTAAAAGCTTTGCCGAAGATGAAAGGCGGCAAGGCAGCAGGTTTGGATGGTATTGCAGTGGAATTTATTAAAAAACGGGATGACTGGTTTGTTGACTGGTTGGTAAGGTTGTCTAATGTATGTATGATTCATGGTGATGTGCCTGAGGATTGGCGGAATGCTTGCATAGTGCCATTGTACAAGAGTGAGTGCTCAAATTACAGAGGTATAAGTTTGTTGAGTATTCCTGGTAAATTATATGGGAGGGTATTGATTGAGAGGGTGAAGGCATGTAGAGAGCATCAGACTGGGGAAGAGCAGTGTGGTTTCAGAAGTGGTTAAGGATGTGTGGATCAGGTGTTTGCTTTGAAGAATGTATGTAAGAAATACTTAGAAAAGCAAATGGATTTGTATGTAGCATTTATGGATCTGGAGAAGGCATATGATAGAGTTGATAAAGATGCTCTGTGGAAGGTACTAAAAATATATGGTGTAATAGGCAAGTTGTTAGAAGAAGTGAAAAGTTTTTATTTAGGACGTAAAGCATGTGTACGTGTAGGAAGAGAGGAAAGTGATTGGTTCTCAGTGAATGTAGGTTTGCGGCTAGGGTGTGTGATGTCTCCATAGTTGCTCAATTTGTTTATGGATGGGGTTGTTAGAGAGGTGAATGCAAGAGTTTTGTAACGATGTGTAAGTGTTTAGTCTGTTGTGGATGAGAGAGCTTGGGAAGTGAGTCAGTTGTTGTTCGATGACGAGACAGCGCTGGTGGCTGATTCATGTGAGAAACTGCAGAAGCTGGTGACGGAGTTTGGTAAAGTGTGTGAAGGAAGAAAGTTGAGAGTAGATGTGAATAAGAGCAAGGTTATTAGGTACAGTAGGGTTGAGGGTCAAGTCAGTTGGGAGGTAACTTTGAATGGAGAAAAACTGGATTAAGTAAAGTGTTTTAGATATCTGGGAGTGGATCTGGCAGCAAATGGAACCATAGAAGCGGAAGTGAATCATAGGCTTGGAGAGCGGGCGAAAATTCTTGAAGCCTTGAGGAATGTGTGGAAGTCGAGAACATTATCTCGGAAAACAAAAATGGCTATGTTTGAAGGAATAGTGGTTCCAACAATGTTGTATCTTTGCGAGGCGTGGGCTCTGGATAGAGTTGTGCGCAGTTGGGTAGATGTGCTGGAAATCAGATGTCTGAGGACAAAATGTGGTGGGAGGTGGTTTGATCGAATATTCAATGTAAGAGTAAATGAGTTGTGGGGAAATAAACTGAGTGTGGTTGAGAGAGCAGAAGAGGGTGTTTTGAAATGGTTTGGTAAAATGGAGAGAATGAGTGTGGAAAGATTGACCAAGAGGATATATGTGTCAGAGGTGGAGGGAAGGAGGAGAAGTCGGAGACCAACTTGGAGGTGGAAAGATGAAGTGAAAAAGATTTAGTCATCGGGGCCTAAACATACAGGAGGGTGAAAGGCGTGCAAGGAATAGAGTGAATAGGAACGATGTGGTATACCGGGGTCGACATGCTGTCAATAGATTGAACCAGGCCATGAGAAGCGTCTGGGGTAAACCATGGAAAGTTCTGTGGGGCCTGGATGTGGAAATGGAGCTGCGGTTTCGGTGCATTATTACCTGACAGCTAGAGACTGAGTATGAACGAATGGGGCCTTTGTTGTCTTTTCCTAGCGCTACTTCGCACATATGATGGGGGAGGGAGTTGTTATTCTATGTGTGGCGAGGTGGCGATGGGAATAAATAAAGGCAGACAGTATGAATTATGTACATGTGTATATCTGTATATGTCTGTGTGTTTATATATATGTATACATTGAGATGTATAGGTATGTATATTTGCGTGTGTGGACGTGTATGTATATACATGTGTTTGTGGGTGGGTTGGGCCTTTCTTTCGTCTGTTTCTTTGCGGTACCTCGCTAACGCGGAAGACAGCGACAAAGTAAAACAAATAAATAAATAGATAAATATATGTATATATATATATATATATATATATATATATATATATATATATATATATATATATATATATATATATATATATATATATTGGAAAGGATCAAAATTTTGCGCGTGATCAAGATATTCCTATGAATCCACGGGGAAAATGAAACACGAAAAGTTCCCAAGTGCACTTTCGTGCAATAGTCACATCATCAGGGGAGACTCATATCAACATGACAGAGGTAAATTATCATCATTTCAATCTATGTTCCTTAGGGCATTACGTATTTGCAGTTCAGAGTTTATTGATGATGAGTTTGAGAAGATATATTCTATTGGATCTAAGTTAAAGTACCCTAGATCTTTCATTGATAAATCCCTTAAGTTAGCAAAGAAATTATTTTATAGAGTTGAGCCCTAACCTCCCATTGACATCAAGAATCTTTTAGTTCTCCCTTTTAATAATAATTTCATTTTTCTTCCGATTTTGCTTAAATTCTTTAATGTAAATGTTGCCTTTAGCAACAATAATACTATAAAGAATATCTTAATCAGAAATTCACCAGAAAATGCCCATGGTTGCATTCATAAAGTTCCTTGTGGAAACTGATAAATTTTATGTTGGTCAGACTGGTAAGGATCATTCTGTTAGACTTAAGCAACATAAATATAGTATAAGAAAGGGACAAGAATCAAATGCCTTGTTTAATCATGTTAGAAACTATGATCATTGTATTGACTGGAGTAACACCATCTCAATTGTTAACTCTAACTCTATTACCAAGAGAAATATCATTGAATCTTCTATTATTAAATACACAATGAATTATAATCTTAATATTAGTGATGGTCTGTACAAATGAGATAACTTTATTGTTGATAAGATTTGTAAAATGATAAGTTTATGAACGCTCGTTGTATGTTTTGTACAATCACATGTTTACCAAATGGCGTCATAGCTTCGTCTCTTCAATGTATATCAACTGACTGTTATATTCCTCTCTTTGGTCTCTCCTGATGATGTGATTATTACGCGAAAGTGCACTTGGGAACTTTTCGTGTTTCATTTTCCCCTTGGACTTATAGGAATATATATATATATATATATATATATATATATATATATATATATATATATATATATATATATATATATATATGGAGAGAATGAGTGAGGAAATATTGACCAAGAGGATATATGTGTCGGAGGTGGAGGGAACGAGGAGAAGAGGGAGACCAAATTGGAGGTGGAAAGATGGAGTGAAAAAGATTTTGTGTGATCGGGGCCTGAACATGCAGGAGGGTGAAAGGAGGGCAAGGAATAGAGTGAATTGGAGCGATGTGGTATACCGGGGTTGACGTGCTGTCAGTGGATTGAATCAAGGCATGTGAAGCGTCTGGTGTAAACCATGGAAAGCTGTGTAGGTATGTATATTTGCGTGTGTGGACGTATGTATATACATGTGTATTGGGGTGGGTTGGGCCATTTCTTTCGTCTGTTTCCTTGCGCTACCTCGCAAACGCGGGAGACAGCGACAAAGCAAAAAAAAAAAAAAAAAAATATATATATATATATATATATATATATATATATATATATATATATATATATATATATAGTGGCAGATATAGTGTGTTTTGGTCGAGTTGGTGTGCAACGTGATAGGGTTAGGGAAAATGATTTGGTAAACAGAGAATGGGTAGTAAAAGCTTTGCGGGTGATTAAAGCCGGCAAGGCAGCGGATTTGGATGGTATTGCAGTGGAATTTATCAATAAAGAAAGTGACCGTATTGTTGATTAGTTGGTAAGGTTATTCAATGTATGTGTGAGTCATGGTGATGTGCCTGAGGATTGGTGGAATGCTTGCATAGTGCCATTTTACAAAGGCAAAGGGGATAAAGGTGAGTGCTCAAATTACAGAGGTATAAGTTTGTTGAGTATTCCTGGTAAATTATATGGGAGGGTATTGATTGAGAGGATAAAGGCATGTACAGAGCAACAGATTGGGGAAGAGCAGTGTTGTTTCAGAAGTGGTAGAGGATGTGTGGATAAGGTGTTTGCTTTGAAGAATGTATGTGAGAAATACTTAGAAAGCAAATGGATTTGTATGTAGCATTTATGGATCTGGAGAAGGCATATGATAGAGTTGATAGAGATGCTCTGTGGATGGTATTAAGAATATATGGTGTGGGGGGCAAGTTGTTAGAAGCAGTGCAAAGTTTTATCAAGGATATAAGGCTCGTGTACGTGTAGAAAGAGAGGAAAGTGATTGGTTCTCAGTGAATGTTGGTTTGCGGCAGGGGTGTGTGATGTCTCCATGGTTGTTTAATTTGTTTATGGATGGGGTTGTTAGGGAGGTGAATGCAATAGTTTTGGAAAGAGTGTTAAGTATGCAGTCTGTTGTGGATGATAGAGCCTGGGAAGTGAGTCAGTTGTTTTTCGCTGATGATACAGCGCTGGTGGCTGATTCGTGTGAGAAACTGTAGAAACTGGTGACTGAGTTTGGTAAAGTTTGTGAAAGAAGCTGAAAGTAAATATGAATAAGAGCAAGGTTATTAGGTACAGTAGGGTTGAGGGACAAGTCAATTGGGAGGCAAGTTTGGATGGAGAAAAACTGGAGGAAGTGAAGTGTTTTAGAAATCTGGGAGTGGATCTAGCAGCGGATGGAACCATGGAAGCTGAAGTGAATCATAGGGTGGTGGAGGGAGTGAAAGTTCTGGGAACGTTGAAGGATGTGTGCAAGTCGAAAACGTTATCTCGAAAAGCAAAACTGGGTATGTTTGAAGGAATAGTGGTTCCAACAATGTTGTATGGTTGCGAGGCGTGCGCGATGGATAGAGTAGTGCGCAGGAGGGTGGATGTGCTGGAAATGAGATGCTTGAGGACCATATGTGGTGTGAGATGGTTTGATTGCGTAAGTAATAATAGGGAAAGAGAGATGAAGGTAATAAAAAGAGTGTGGCTGAGAGAGCAGAAGAAGGTGTTTTGAAATGGTTTGGTCACATGGAGAGAATAAGTGAGGAAAGATTGACCAAGAGGATATATGTGCCATAGGTGGAGGGAACGAGGAGAAGTGGGAGACGAAATTGGCGGTGGAAAGATGGAGTGAAAAAGATTTTGAATTATCGGGGCCCGAACATGCAGGAGGGTGAAAGGTGTGCAAGGAATAGAGTGAATTGGAACGATGTGGTATGCTTGTGTCGATGTGCTGTCAATGGATTGAACTAGGGCATGTGAAGCGTCTGGGGTAAACCATGGAAAGTTCTGTGGGGCCTGGATGTGGAAAGGGAGCTGGGGTTTCAGTGCATTATACATGACAGCTAGAGACTGAGTGTGAACGAATGTGGCCTTTGTTGTCTTTTCCTAGCGCTACCTCGCGCACATGCGGGGAGAGGGGGTTGTTATTTCATGTGTGGTAGGGTGGCGATGGGAATGAATAAAAGCAGACAGTATGAATTATGTACATGTGTATATATTCATATATCTGTGTGTATATATATATGTATACGTTGAGATGTATAGGTATGTATATTTGTGTGTGTGGACATGTATGTATATACATGTGTATTGGGTGGGTTGGTTCATTCTTTCGTCTGTTTCCTTGCGCTACCTCGCTAACGCAGAGACAGTGACAAAGCAAAATAATAATAATAATAATAACATGTATTTTGCGATGGAAATTTCTGCCCATTATGATGGGTCAGCATAGCTATTTGCCACTCCTCATTTTACGTTACACCATAAATTTCTGTCCTGGATTTTGAGGCTGAAGCATTTGCATAAACCTCTTCCTGTAATTACTAGCGGCATCACAGATCACGACCCATGTTGCCTATGTTTGATAAGTTGATTCATATGACTTACATAATCTTAGAACTGATATAGTGAAGGTGTGAGACACGCCAGTAGGCAAGACTGGAGGTGAAACCATAATTCACTGGATTTGATTATCTTAAGGGAGACCTCTGCATACACCTACAACTAAGGTCCCCAACCAATATGAAACAGTCGAGCACTTTACGAGCATGTAATCATTGATAGGCCGCACCTGCCACGCGCGCGGTAATCATGTAACATATGTTAGAGATTACATGAAAGAATTGAAATATGAGGTGAGTAATCAGGAATGCAGCAGAACCATATTGTACATTCACATGTGGAGAACATATATCAAACTAACACGTTATGATGGTCTTTACAAAAAGGGAACATAAACCTGTCTTGTTGAATCTATACAAGATAAAGATAATAGATAATGACTGACGAAAAGTAATGAACCTTTGACGATTCCCTCAGATTCATCCGCCCTTCTCACGAGCCTCTTCTTCCCTTACTTATCTCTGTTTCTTGTTTACTCAAAATGCATATAGTCAAATCGAATTTTGTCACTTTCTAAGGTTGCCGCCGCAGTTCACATTTTGCCCGCATGCGGCCGATAGAATAAGGGTTGTGGACCTCTGATGTAGATAGAAAAAAGATTTGTCGGTCAGACACTATCCGATGGTAGTTCAGTTTGACTTTATCATTTTATCTATCTTATGAAAAGATCTCTCAGTTGTGATCAGTAAAGATAAGTTTAACGTCATATGGATGTGACACTGCTAAGGTCATGAGATAAACCCCTGAAACATTAGAGAGAGTCATCATAACAATAGCGATCAGCAACCAGGAATGTTGGTGTAGCCAGTGGTGACAAGGTCCAGGCGACATGGTGGTTCCTGGCTACGTTTTTAAGCGACATAGTCAGCTGGAGGACACTGGCGGCAGATGGACAAACTCTGGTGGCTGGTGCCTCCACCATATCCCAGTTTGTACTGTTGCCTTTACCTTTAAGTGCCGTTGGCCGAGCCCTATTCCGACCAGCCATGGGTAGAGGTACCACCTACCTCCCCACCAGACCCCGGTCTTCATGTTCAGTTATGGCGGCAGGTGCAGTGACGATATCCTGACCGGCTAAGCCACAGATGTTGCATTTCGTCTCTGTACAGATCACTCACACGTACGGGAATAGAACGAGATCCCCGCCACGTCCTGCAGCAGTGCACGTGTGGTGCTCGCTCTCGTCCATTGTACCACCATATTCCCACAACACGGTTGGTCGATACAGTAACAAATGTGGTAATAGAAATGCAAAATTTTCTTTCAACACAGAGAATTTATCAAATATTCCCTAAAGCCTCGACATATTGATAAGCTGCACAGCTGTTCATAGAAATGTGGGTATTGTAGAATATAATGTGTGCAGATTATTCAGAATGGAAACCACGTCAGCCATGCATATATTTGTGAAAACATCAGCAGCTCGGTGTCAGCCGACCGCCTACCGCTCTGCATCTAGACTGATAAGCAGGATTTGCTCGTCTCTAAAATGAATTAAGCTTGAGATTAATTGCAGCCATTCTAGAAACCCACTGAAAATGGAAGCGCTTTTTTACCATTTGTAAAAATTTACATATATATACAAATAAAATGCATATAAACGCGCACCTTCATAGGACATACAAACCTCCAACAGCCAGGCTCGAACCCGGGACCACTGTGCAACAAGCGAGAGCGCTATCGCTAGGCTATAATCGCCCCTTATAGGGAAATGACTATTCGAATACTATGTACTCGAATACCCTTCGTCTCATGTTGGTGAGCAACGGGGTCTACACCGGTCGTTTCCCATCAGGCTCCCACAGCCAGCAAATAGCATTTTAAAGGGTGATCATAGCCTAGCAGTAGCGCTCCTCCCTGTTGCACAGTGGTCCCGGGTTCGATTCTAGCTGTTTGTATGTTCTATGAAGGTGCGCATTCATATGAACTTCGTTCATATTCATATTCTTCCGCGTTGTACAGTTAGGTTCGGTAAAATGCTATCTGCTGGCTGTGTGAGCCTGATGGGAAAAGACCGGTGTAGACCCCATTGCTCACCAACGTGAGACGAGGGGTAATCGAGTATATAGTATTCGAATACTCATTTCCCTGTAAGTGGCGATCACGGACTTGCGGTAGCGCTTTCGCCTGTTGCAGAGGGGTCCCAGGCTCGATCCTGTCTGTTTCATGCATATGCCGCATTTCCAGCGTTAGCGGGGTAGCGGTAAGAAGAAAGGACTGAGCCTCAGAGGTAACATCCTCACTTGGCCCCAACTCTGTTCCTTCTTTTGGAAAAAGTAAAACGTGAGAAGTGGATTTCCATCCCCCTGCTCGCTCCCCTTTTAGTCGCCTTCTACTACACGCACTGAATATATAGGAAGTATTCTTTCTCCCTTATCCCCAGTTGTTGTTAGCTGATGATAAAGCGCTGGTGGCTGATTCATTTGAGAAACTGCAGAATCTCGTGACTGAGTTTGGTAAAGTGTGTGAGAGAAGAAAGTTGAGAGTAAATGTGAATAGAGCAAGGTTATTAGGTACAGTACGGTTGAGGGTCACGTCAATTGGGTGGTAAGTTTGAATGGAGAGAAACTGGAGGAAGTGAAGAGTTTTAGATATCTGCGAGTGGATTTGACAGCGGATGGAACCATGGAAGCGGAAGTGAGTCATAGGGTGGGGGAGGGGGCGAAAATTCTGGGAGCGTTCAAGAATGTATGAAAGTCGACAACTTTATCTCGGAAAGCAAAAATAGGTATATATGAAGGAATAGTCGTTCCAACAATGTTGTATGGTTACGAGGCGTGGGCTATGGATAGAGTTGTGCGCAGGAGAGTGGATGTGCTGGAAATGAGATGTTTGAGGACAATATGTGGTGTGAGGTGGTTTGATTGAGTAAGTAATAATAGGGTAAGAGACATGTCCGGTAATAAAAAGAGTGTGGTTGAGAGAGCAGAAGAGGGTGTTTTGAAATGGTTTGGGCACATGGAGAGAATAAGTGAGGAGAGATTGACAAAGAGGATATACGTGTAAGAGGTGGAGGGAACGAGGAGAAGTGGGAGACGAAATTGGAGGTGGAGGAATGGAGTGAAAAAGATTTTGAGTGATCGGGGCTTGAACAGTTAGGAGGGTGAAAGGCATGCAAGGAATAGAGTGAATTGGAACGATGTGGTATACCGGGGTCGACGTGCTGTCAATGGATTGAACCAGGGCATGTGAAGCGTCTGGGGTAAACCATGGAAAGTTCTGTGAGCCCTGGATGTGGAAAGGGAGCTGTGGTTTCGGTGAATTGTTACATGACAGCTAGAGACTGAGTGTGAACGAAGTGGCCTTTAATGTCTTTTCCTAGCGCTACCTCGCACACATGAGGGGGGAGGAGGTTGTTATTTCATGTGTGGCAGGGTGGCGATGGGAATTGATAAGGGCAGACTATAAATTATGTACATATGTATATATGTATATGTCTGTGTGTGTATATATATGTATAAGTTGAGATGTATAGGTATGTATATTTGCGTGTGTGGACATGTATGTATATACATGTGTATGTGGGTGGGTTGGGCCATTCCTTAGTCTGTTTCCATGCGCTACCTCGCTAACATAGGACACAGCGACAAAGCAAAATGAATATGAATGAATATATATATATATATATATATATATATATATATATATATATATATATATATATATATATATATATATATATATATATATATATATATATATATATATATATATATATATATATAACAACTTGCCTCCCACACCATATATTCTTAATACCTTCCACAGAGATAGAGTTGATAGAGATGCTCTGTGGAAGGTATTAAGAATATATGGTGTGGGAGGCAAGTTGTTAGAAGCAGTGAAAAGTTTTTATCGAGGATGTAAGGCATGTGTACGTGTAGGAAGAGAGGAAAGTGATTGGTTCTCAGTGAATGTAGGTTTGCGGCAGGGGTGTGTGATGTCTCCATGGTTGTTTAATTTGTTTATGGATGGGGTTGTTAGGGAGGTAAATGCAAGAGTCCTGGAAAGAGGGGCAAGTATGAAGTCTGTTGGGGATGAGAGAACTTGGGAAGTGAGTCAGTTGTTGTTCGCTGATGATACAGCGCTGGTGGCTGATTCATGTGAGAAACTGCAGAAGCTGGTGACTGAGTTTGGTAAAGTGTGTGGAAGAAGAAAGTTAAGAGTAAATGTGAATAAGAGCAAGGTTATTAGGTACAGTAGGGTTGAGGGTCAAGTCAATTGGGAGGTGAGTTTGAATGGAGAAAAACTGGAGGAAGTGAAGTGTTTTAGATATCTGGGAGTGGATCTGTCAGCGGATGGAACCATGGAAGCGGAAGTGGATCATAGGGTGGGGGAGGGGGCGAAAATTTTGGGAGCCTTGAAAAATGTGTGGAAGTCGAGAACATTATCTCGGAAAGCAAAAATGGGT
>NC_092241.1:23179040-23214040 GCF_036320965.1 Panulirus ornatus
CTTAGACTATCTATAGAAAAACTGAAACAACTTGAAACACAAGCAGTTATACCTGCAATATGTTAGCTAGAACGAGCGTGTGGGTGTACAACTAATCATCGTCCGTATGTATGTATAGAGGTACGCATCCATGTATGTGCAAACTTTGATATAGTGATGTGTCTTGTTAAGCAATTCTCTACCTTCCGGTTCTCAGCACAAAATTGCCAGGCGTGAGGACGACTTTTGTTATTTTCTCCGTCTTGCATGTGAGACGTTATCTCAGAAAGACATATAGTGAGATCTGTGAGTCTTTGCGTGGCGATTACGGCTTGATGGAGAGAGAAGCCTGTTTTCTTTTCTTATTTTCTTTAGTTGTGGTCAGTCTACCCAATATGAATTTATATAGAGTTTGGCTCTTAAGCATTTTTTGCCGTAAGATTATGAAGACATAATAGGGACATGTAGGAGAATTTAAAACTTTGATATTTTCCTGTACTTAATCACCGTCTCTCGCGTTATCTAGGTAGGGCTGGGAATAAACGAAGCTAGGACGCATTCACTCAGACTCAATCTCTAGCTGTCATGTGTAAAGCACTGAGACCACAGCTCCCTAGCCACATCCAGACCCCACAGACCTTTCCATAGTTTACTCCGGACGCTTTGCATGCCCTGGGTCAGTCCAATGACAGCACGTCATCTCTTGTATACCATGTCGTCCCACTTCACTACCCTCTTCTGCTGTCTCAACCACACCTTTTTTATTACCACACATCTCTCTCACCCTTTCATTACTTCCTCGATATAACCACCTCACACCACATATTGTCCTCAAACATTAAATTTCCAACACATCCACCCTCCTCCGTACAACCCTATCTATAGCCCATGCTTCGCAGTCATATAATACTTTTATGCCCCAAAGATAACAGTCTCTCTCTTCCCCAGAAATTTTGCCCTCTTATCCACCCTACGACTCACATTCGCTGCCATGTCCACTCCCAGATATCTAAAACTCTTCACTTCCTCCGGTGTTTCTCCATTCAAACTCACACCCCAACTAACCTGTCCCTGAACCATGCTAAATCTATCAACCTTGCTTTTATTCACACTTGCTATCAACTTCTTTCACACACTTTTCCAAACTCACTCACCAATTTCTACATTTTACTCGATTCTTTGATTTATAATGAAATGTGTACATCGGATGCACGCAGACGTTTATCAATTGAGAATTCTACACTACCTGCTAATGGGTAGGTTTTAGATTACTTTGTTCACCGCTTCCCGGGTTAACGAGGCAGCGCCAGGAACGGATGTAGAACAGCCTCATTCGCTCGCATCCTCTCTCTACCTATCTTGAATAATGAGCCGACACAGATCCCTCAGTCACAGGTAAGCCACACAATACCATTCCCTGGTTTCCACTAACCACTCCGTATACCTCTATATTTAACCAAACCTTTTCACCATGCGCTAGTCAATCCTTTCAGTCATACTCTCCGTGCACCCACTCTTCTTTTTTTCCAGAGGCATTCCTTACGCCATCAATCCGCCTCACACTAAAAGTTTTCCTGTCATTCCGTTCCTATGAGTCCTCTATCTTCCGTTATTTTCCATTTAGCAAAGAAATCATTTCATAGAGTTGAGCCCAAACCTCCCATTGACACCAAGAATCTTTTAGTTCTCCCTTTTGATAATACTTTCACTTTGCTTCCCATGTTGCTTAAATCCTTTAATGTAAAAGTTGCCTTTAGCAACAATAATACTATAAAGAATATCTCAATCAGGAATTCACCAGAAAATTCTCTTGGTTGCATCTATAAAGTTCCTTGTGGAAACTGTGATAAATTTCATGTTGGTCAGACTGGTAAGGATCTTTCTTTTAGACCTAAGCAACATAAATATAGTATAAGAACAAGACAAGAATCAAATACCTCCTTTAATCATGTTAAAAACTATGATCATTGTATTGACTGGAGTAACGCCATCTCAGTTGCTAACTCTAACTCTATTACCAAGAGAAATATCATTGAATCATCTATTATCAAATACACAAAGAATTATAATCTTAATACTAGTGACGTTCTGTACAAAATAGATAACTTTATTGTGGATAAGATTTGTAAAATGATAAGTTTATGAACGCTCGTTGTATGTTTTCGACAATCACATGTTTACCAAATGGGGTCCTAGCTTCGTCTCTTCAATGTATATCAACTGACTGTTATATTTCTCTCTTGTGTCTCCCCTGATGATGAGATTATTACACGAAAGTGCACTTCGGAACTTTTCGTGTTTCATTTTCCCCGTGGACTCATAGGAATATCTTGATCACGCGCAAAATTGTGATCCTTTCCAATATATATATATATATATATATATATATATATATATATATATATATATATATATATATATATATATATATATATATATATATATTTTTTTTTTTTTTATTTTTTTTGCTTTGTCGCTGTCTCCCGCGTTTGCGAGGTAGCGCAAGGAAACAGACGAAAGAAATGGCCCAACCCACCCCCATACACATGTATATACATACACGTCCACACACGCAAATATACATACCTACACACCTTTCCATGGTTTACCCCAGACCCTTCACATGCCCTGATTCAATCCACTGACAGCACGTCGACAACGGTATACCACATCGATCCAATTCACTCTATTCCTTGCCCTCCTTTCACCCTCCTGCATGTTCAGGCCCCGATCACACAAAATCTTTTTCACTCCATCTTTCCACCTCAAATTTGGTTTCCCACTTCTCCTCGTTCCCTCCACCTCCGACACATATATCCTCTTGGTCAATCTTTCCTCACTCATTCTCTCCATGTGCTCAAAACATTTCAAAACACCCTCTTCTGCTCACTCAACCACAGTCTTTTTATTTCCACACATCTCTCTTACCCTTACGTTACTTACTCGATCAAACCACCTCACACCACACACTGTCCTCAAACATCTCATTTCCAGCACATCCATCCTCCTGCGCACAACTCTATCCATAGTCCACGCCTCGCAACCACACAACATTGTTGGAACCACTATTCCTTCAAACATACCCATTTTTGCTTTCCGAGATAATGTTCTCGACTTCCACACATTCTTCAAGGCTCCCAGGATTTTCGCCCCCTCCTCCACCCTATGATCCAATTCCGCCTCCATGGTTCCATCCGCTGCCATATCCACTCCCAGGTATCTAAAACACTTTACTTCCTCCAGTTTTTCTCCATTCAAACTTACCTCCCAATTGACTTGACCCTCAACCCTACTGTACCTAATAACCTTGCTCTTATTCACATTTACTCTTAACTTTCTTCTTTCACACACTTTGCCAAACTCAGTCACCAGCTTCTGCAGTTTCTCACATGAATCAGCCACCAGCGCTGTATCATCAGCGAACAACAACTGACTCACTTCCCAAGCTCTCTCATCCACAACAGACTTCATACTTGCCCCTCTTTCCAAAACTCTTGCATTCACCTCCCTAACAACCCAATCCATAAACAAATTAAACAACCATGGAGACATCACACACCCCTGCCGCAAACCTAAATTCACTGAGAACCAATCACTTTCCTCTCTTCCTACACGTATATGTGCCTGACATCATCGATAAAAACTTTTCACTGCTTCTAACACCTTGCCTCCCACACCATATATTCTTAATATCTTCCACAGAGCATCTCTATCAACTTTGTCATATGCCTTCTCCAGATCCATAAATGCTACATATAAATCCATTTGCTTTTCTAAGTATTTCTCACATACATTCTTCAAAGCAAACACCTGATCCACACATCCTCTACCACTTCTGAAACCACAGTGCTCTTCCCCAATCTGATGCTCTGTACATGCCTTCACCCTCTCAATCAATACCCTCCCATTTCATTTACCAGGAATACTCAACAAACTTTTACCTCTGTAATTTGAGCACTCACTCTTATCCCCTTTGCCTTTTTACAATGGCACTATGCACGCATTCCGCCAATCCTCAGGCACCTTACCATGAGTCATACATACATTAAATAACCTTACCAACCACTCAACAATACAGTCACCCCCTTTTTTAATAAATTCCACTGCCATACCATCCAAACCTGCTGCCTTGCCGGCTTTCATCTTCCGCAAAGCTTTTACTACCTCTTCTCCGTTTACCAAATCATTTTCCCTAAACCTCTCATTTTGCACACCACCTCGACCAAAACACCCTATATATGCAACTCTATCATCAAGCACATTCAACAAACCTTCAAAATACTCACTCCATCTCCTTCTCACATCACCACTACTTGTTATCACCTCCCCATTTGCGACCTTCAGTGAAGTTCCCATTTTCTCCCTTGTCTTACGCACTTTATTTACCTCCTTCCAGAACATCTTTTTATTCTCCCTAAAATTTAATGATACTCTCTCACCCCAACTCTCATTTGCCCTCTTATTCACCTCTTGCTCCTTTCTCTTGACCTCCTGTCTCTTTCTTTTATACATCTCCCACTCAATTGCATTTTTGTTCCTGCAAAAATTGTCCAAATGCCTCTCTCTTCGCTTTCACAAATAATCTTACTTCTTCATCCCACCAATCACTACCCTTTCTAATCAACCTACCTCCCACTCTTCTCATGCCACAAGCATCTTTTGCGCAATCCATCACTGATTCCCTAAATACATCCCATTCCTCCCCCACTCCCCTTACTTCCATTGTTCTCACCTTTTCTCCATTCTGTACTCAGGCTCTCCTGGTACTTCCTCACACAAGTCTCCTTCCTAAGCTCACTTACTCTCACCACCCTCTTCACCCCAACATTCACTCTTCTTTTCTGAAAACCCATACAAATCTTCACCTTAGCCTCCACAAGATAATGATCAGACATCCCTCCAGTTGCACCTCTCAGCACATTAACATCCAAAAGTCTCTCTTTCGCGCGCCTGTCAATTAACACGTAATCCAATAACGCTCTCTGGCCATCTCTCCTACTTATATACGTATACTTATGTATATCTCGCTTTTTAAACCAGGTATTCCCAATCACCAGTTCTTTTTCAGCACATAAATCTACAAACTCTTCACCATTTCCATTTCGAACACTGAACGCCCCATGTATACCAATTATTCCCTCAACTGCTACATTATTCACCTTTGAATTCAAATCACCCATCACTATAACCCGGTCTCGTGCATCAAAACCACTAACACACTCATTCAGCTGCTCACAAAACACTTGCCTCTCATGATCTTTCTTCTCATGCCCAGGTGCATATGCACAAATAATCACCCATCTCTCTCCATCAACTTTCAATTTTACCCATATCAATCGAGAATTTACTTTCTTACATTCTATCACATACTCCCACAACTCCTGTTTCAGGAATAGTGCTACTCCTTCCCTTACTCTTGTCCTCTCACTAACCCCTGACTTTACTACCAAGATATTCCCAAAACACTCCTCCCCTTTACCCTTGTTCCATGTTCCTTTCCTCAAACATACTACCTATATATATATATATATATATATATATATATATATATATATATATATATATATATATATATATATATATATATATATATATATATATATACATATATATATATATATATATATATATATATATATATATATATATATATATATATATATATATATATATATATATATATATGTATATATATATATATATATATATATATATATATATATATATATATATATATATTTGTCGCTGTCTCCCGCGTTTGCGAGGTAGCGCAAGGAAACAGACGAAAGAAATGGCCCAACCCACCCCCATACACATGTATATACATACGTCCACACACGCAAATATACATACCTACACAGCTTTCTATGGTTTACCCCCGACCCTTCACATGCCCTGATTTAATCCACTAACAGCACGTCAACCCCGTATACCACATCGATCCAATTAACTCTATTCCTTGCCCTCCTTTCACCCTCCTGCATGTTCAGGCCTCGATCACACAAAATCTTTTTCACTCCATCTTTCCACCACCAATCTGGTCTCCCACTTCTCCTCGTTCCCTCCACCTCCGACATATATATATCCTCTTGGTCAATCTTTCCTCACTCATTCTCTCCATGTGCCCAGTACGCAACGTAAGGGTAAGAGAGATGTGTGGAAATACAAAGAGCGTGGTTGAGAGAGCAGAAGAGTGTGTTTTGAAATGGTTTGGGCACATGGAGAGAATATATATATATATATATATATATATATATATATATATATATATATATATATATATATATATATATATATATATATATATATATATATATATATATATATATATATATATATATATATATATATATATATATAATATATGATATATATATATATATTCTTTCCTCACTCATTCTCTGCATGTGACCAAACCATTTCAAAACACCCTTTTCTGCTGTCTCAACAACACTCTTTTTATCACCACAGATACACACACACACACTTATATATATATATATATATATATATATATATATATATATATATATATATATATATATATTTATTTATTTATCTTTTTTAATTTGCTTTGTCGCTGTCTCCCGCGTTAGCGAGGTAGCGCAAGGAAACAGACGAAAGAATGTCCCAACCCGCCCACATACACATGTATATACATACACGTTCACACACGCAAATATACATACCTATACATCTCAATGTACACATATATATACACACACAGACAAATACATATATACACATGGACGTAATTCATACTGTCTGCCTTTATTTGTTCCCATGGCCACCTCGCCACACATGGAATAACAACCCCCTTCCCCCTCATGTGTGCGAGGTAGCGCTAGGAAAAGACACCAAAGGCCTCATTCGTTCACACTCAGTCTCTAACTGTCATGTAATAATGCACCGAAACCACTGCTCCCTTTCCACATCCAGGCCCCACACAACTTTCCATGGTTTACCTCAGACGCTTCACATGCCCTGGTTCAATTCATTGACAGCACGTCGACCCCGGTATACCACATCGTTCCAATTCACTCTATTACTTGCACGCCTTTCACCCTCCTGCATGTTCAGGCCCCGATCACTCAATATCTTTTTCACTCCATTTTTCCTCCTCCAATTTGGTCTCCCACTTCTCCTCGTTCCCTCCACCTCTGACACATATATCCTCTTGGTCAATCTTTCCTCACTCATTCTCTCCATGTGACCAAACCATTTCAAAACACCCTATTCTGCTCTCCGAACCACACTCTTTTTATTTCCACAAATCTCTCTTACCCTTACATTACTTACTCGATCAAACCAACTTACACCATATATTGTCCTCAAACATCTCATTTCCAGCAAGGGAGAAAATGGGAACTTCAGTGAAGGGGGCTAATGGGAAGGTGATAACAAGTAGTGGTGATGTGAGAAGGAGATGGAGTGAGTATTTTCAAGGTTTGTTGAATGTGTTTGATGATAGCGTGGCAGATATAGGGTGTTTTAGTCGAGGTGATGTGCAAAGTGAGAGGGTTAGGGAAAATGATTTGGTAAATAGAGAAGAGGTAGTAAAAGCTTTACGGAATATGAAAGCCGGCAAGGCAGCAGGTTTGGATTGTATTGCAGTGAAATTTATTAAAAAAGGGGGTGACTGTATTGTTGACTGGTTGGTAAGGTTATTTGATGTATGTATGATTCATAGTGAGGTGCCTGAGGATTGGCGGAATGCTTGCATTGTGCCATTGTACAAAGGCAAAGGGGATAAGAGTGAGTGCTCAAATTACAGAGGTATAAGTTTGTTGAGTATTCCTGGTAAATTATATGGGAGGGTATTGATTGAGATGGTGAAGGCATGTACAGAGCATCAGATTGGGGACGACCAGTGTGGTTTCAGAAGTGGTAGTGGATGTGTGGATCAAGTGTTTGCTTTGAAGAATGTATGTGAGAAATACTTAGAAAAACAAATGGATTTGTATGTAGTATTTATGGATCTGGAGAAGGCATATGATGGAGTTGATAGAGATGCTCTGTGGAAGGTTCTAAGAATATGTAGTGTGAGAGGCAAGTTGTTAGAAGCAGTGAAAAGTTTTTATCGAGGATGTAAGGCATGTGTACGTGTAGGAAGAGAGGAAAGGGATTGGTTCTCAGTGAATGTGGGTTTGCGGCAGGGGTGTGTGATGTCTCCATGGTTGTTTAATTTGTTTATTGATTGGGTTGTTAGGGAGGTGAATGGAAGAGTTTTGGAAAGAGGGGCAAGTATGCAGTCTGTTGTGAATGAGAGAGCTTGAGAAGTTGTTGCTCGCTGATGATACAGCGCTTGTGGCTTATTCGTGTAAGAAACTGCAGAAGCTGGTGACTGAGTTTGGTAAAGTGTGTGAAAGAAGAAAGTTAAGAGTAAATGTGAATAAGAGCAAGGTTATTAGGTACAGTAGGGTTGAGGGTCAAGTCAATTGGGAGGTAAGTTTGAATGGAAAAAAACTGGAGGAAGTAAAGTGTTTTAGATATCTGGGAGTGGATCTGGCAGCGGATGGAACCATGGAAGGGGAAGTGAATCATAGGTTGGGGGAGGAGGCGAAAATTCTGGGAGCCTTGAAGAATGTTTGGAAGTCGAGAACATTATCTCGGAAAGCAAAAATGGGTATGTTTGAAGGAAAAATGGTTCCAACAATGTTGTATGGTTGCGAGGCGTGGGATATGGATGGAGTTTTTTTTCTCCCAAAAAGAATGAACAGAGAAGGGGGCCAGGTGAGGATATTCCCTCTAAGGCCCAGTCCTCTGTTCTTAACGCTACCTCGCAAACGAAGGGAAATGGCGAATAGTATGAAGAATACTCCTGAAACAGGAGTTGTGGGAGTATGTGATAGAATGTAAGAAAGTAAATTCTCGATTAATATGGGTAAAACTGAAAGGTGATGGAGAGAGGTGGGTGATTATTGGTGCATATGCACCTGGGCATAAGAAGAAAGATCATGAGAGGCAAATGTTTTGGGAGCAGCTGAATGAGTGTGTTAGTGGTTTTGATGCAAGAGACCGGGTTATAGTGATGGGTGATTTGAATGCAAAGGTGAGTAATGTGGCAGTTGAGGGAATAATTGGTATACATGGGGTGTTCAGTGTTGTAAATGGAAATATTGAAGAGCTTGTAGATTTATGTGCTGAAAAAGGACTGATGATTGGGAATACCTGGTTTAAAAAGCGAGATATACATAAGTATACTTATGTAAGTAGGAGAGTTGGCCAGAGAGCGTTATTGGATTACGTGTTAATTGACAGGCGTGCGAAAGAGAGACTTTTGGATGTTAATTTGCTGAGAGGTGCAACTGGAGGGATGTCTGATCATTATCTTGTGGAGGCTAAGGTGAAGATTTGTATGGGTTTTCAGAAAAGAAGAGTGAATGTTGGGGTGAAGAGGGTGGTGAGAGTAAGTGAGCTTGGGAAGGAGACCTGTGTGAGGAAGTACCAGGAGAGACAGAGTACTGAATGGAGAAAGGTGAGAACAATGGAAGTAAGGGGAGTGGGGTAGGAATGGGATGTATTTAGGGAATCAGTGATGGATTGCGCAAAAGATGCTTGTGGCATGAGAAGAGTGGGAGGTGGGTTGATTAGAAAGGGTAGTGAGTGGTGGGATGAAGAAGTAAGAGTATTAGTGAAAGAGAAGAGAGAGGCATTTGGACGATTTTTGAAGGGAAAAAATGCAATTGAGTGGGAGATGTATAAAAGAAAGAGACAGGAGGTCAAGAGAAAGGTGCAAGAGGTGAAAAAAAGGGCAAATGAGAGTTGGGATGAGAGAGTATCATTAAATTTTAGGGAGAATAAAAAGATGTTCTGGAAGGAGGTAAATAAAGTGCGTAAGACAAGGGAGCAAATGGGAACTTCAGTGAAGGGCGCAAATGGGGAGGTGATAACAAGTAGTGGTGATGTGAGAAGGAGATGGAGTGAGTATTTTGAAGGTTTGTTGAATGTGTTTGATGATAGATTGGCAGATACAGGGTGTTTTGGTCGAGGTGGTGTGCAAAGTGTGAGGGTTAGGGAAAATGATTTGGTAAACAGAGAAGAGGTAGTGAAAGCTTTGCGGAAGATGAAAGCCGGCAAGGCAGCAGGTTTGGATGGTATGGCAGTGGAATTTATTAAAAAAGGGGGTGACTGTATTGTTGACTGGTTGGTAAGGTTATTTAATGTATGTATGACTCATGGTGAGGTGCCTGAGGATTGGCGGAATGCGTGCATAGTGCCATTGTACAAAGGCAAAGGGGATAAGAGTGAGTGCTCAAATTACAGAGGTATAAGTTTGTTGAGTATTCCTGGTAAATTATATGGGAGGGTATTGATTGAGAGGGTGAAGGCATGTACAGAGCATCAGATTGGGGAAGAGCAGTGTGGTTTCAGAAGTGGTAGAGGATGTGTGGATCAGGTGTTTGCTTTGAAGAATGTATGTGAGAAATACTTAGAAAAGCAAATGGATTTGTATGTAGCATTTATGGATCTGGAGAAGGCATATGATAGAGTTGATAGAGATGCTCTGTGGAAGGTATTAAGAATATATGGTGTGGGAGGAAAGTTGTTAGAAGCAGTGAAAAGTTTTTATCGAGGATGTAAGGCATGTGTACGTGTAGGAAGAGAGGAAAGTGATTGGTTCTCAGTGAATGTAGGTTTGCGGCAGGTGTGTGTGATGTCTCCATGGTTGTTTAATTTGTTTATGGATTGGGTTGTTAGGGAGGTAAATGCAAGAGTTTTGAAAAAGAGGTGCAAGTATGAAGTCTGTTGGGGATGAGAGAGCTTGGGAAGTGAGTCAGTTGTTGTTCGCTGATGATACAGCGCTGGTGGCTGATTCATGTGAGAATCTGCAGAAGCTGGTGACTGAGTTTAGTAAAGTGTGTGGAAGAAGAAAGTTAAGAGTAAATGTGAATAAGAGCAAGGTTATTAGGTACAGTAGGTATGAGGGTCAAGTCAATTGGGAGGTGAGTTTGAATGGAGAAAAACTGGAGGAAGTGAAGTGTTTTAGATATCTGGGAGTGGATCTGGCAGCGGATGGAACCATGGAAGCGGAAGTGGATCATAGGGTGGGGGAGGGGGCGATAATTCTGGGGGCCTTGAAGAATGTGTGGAAGTCGAGAACATTATCTCGGAAAGCAAAAATGGGTATGTTTGAAGGAATAGTGGTTCCAACAATGTTGTATGGTTGCGAGGCGTGGGCTATGGATAGAGTTTTGCGCAGGAGGATGGATGTGCTGGAAATGAGATGTTTGAGGACAATGTGTGGTGTGAGATGGTTTGATCGAGTGAGTAACGTAAGGGTAAGAGAGATGTGTGGAAATAAAAAGAGCGTGGTTGAGAGAACAGAAGAGGGTGTTTTGAAGTGGTTTGGGCACATGGAGAGAATGAGTGAGGAAAGATTGACCAAGAGGATATATGTGTCGGAGGTGGAGGGAACGAGGAGAAGAGGGAGACCAAATTGGAGGCGGAAAGATGGAATGAAAAGGATTTTGTGTGATCGGGGCCTGGACATGCAGGAGGGTGAAAGGAGGGCAAGGAATAGAGTGAATTGGAGCGATGTGGTATACCGGGGTTGACGTGCTCTCAGTGGATTGAATCAAGGCATGTGAAGCGTCTGGGGTAAACCATGGAAAGCTGTGTAGGTATGTATATTTGCGTGTGTGGACGTATGTATATACATGTGTATGGGGGGGGTTGGGCCATTTCTTTCGTCTGTTTCCTTGCGCTACCTCGCAAACGCGGGAGACAGCAACAAAGTATAATAAAAAAAAAAATATATATATATACATATATATATATATATATATATATATATATATATATATATATATATATATATATATATATATATATATATATATATATATATATATATATATATATATATATATATATATGTATTGTTGAATGGTTGGTGAGGTTATTTAATGTATGTATGACTCATGGTGAGGTGCCTGAGGATTGGCGGAATGCGTGCATAGTGCCATCGTACAAAGGCAAAGGGGATAAGAGTGAGTGCTCAAATTACAGAGGTATAAGTTTGTTGAGTATTCCTGGTAAATTATATTGGAGGGTATTGATTGAGAGGGTGAAGGCATGTACAGAGCATCAGATTGGGGAAGAGCAGTGTGGTTTCAGAAGTGGTAGAGGATGTGTGGATCAGGTGTTTGCTTTGAAGAATGTATGTGAGAAATACTTAGAAAAGCAAATGGATTTGTATGTAGCATTTATGGATCTGGAGAAGGCATATGATAGAGTTGATAGAGATGCTCTGTGGAAGGTATTAAGAATATATGGTGTGGGAGGAAAGTTGTTAGAAGCAGTGAAAAGTTTTTATCGAGGATGTAAGGCATGTGTACGTGTAGGAAGAGAGGAAAGTGATTGGTTCTCAGTGAATGTAGGTTTGCGGTAGGTGTGTGTGATGTCTCCATGGTTGTTTAATTTGTTTATGGATGGGGTTGTTAGGAGATAAATGCAAGAGTTTTGGAAAGAGGGGCAAGTATGAAGTCTCTTGGGGATGAGAGAGCTTGGGAAGTGAGTCAGTTGTTGTTCGCTGATGATACAGCGCTGGTGGCTGATTTATGTGAGAAACTGCAGAAGCTGGTGACTGAGTTTGGTAAAGTGTGTGGAAGAAGAAAGTTAAGAGTAAATGTGAATAAGAGCAAGGTTATTAGGTACAGTAGGGTTGAGGGTCAAGTCAATTGGGAGGTGAGTTTGAATGGAGAAAAACTGGAGGAAGTGAAGTGTTTTAGATATCTGGAAGTGGATCTGTCAGCGGATGGAACCATGGAAGCGGAAGTGGATCATAGGGTGGGGGAGGGGGCGAATATTCTGGGGGCCTTGAAGAATGTGTGGAAGTCGAGAACATTATCTCGGAAAGCAAAAGTGGGTATGTTTGAAGGAATAGTGGTTCCAACAATGTTGTATGGTTGCGAGGCGTGGGCTATGGATAGAGTTTTGCGCAGGAAGATGGATGTGCTGGAAATGAGATGTTTGAGGACAATGTGTGGTGTGAGGTGGTTTGATCGAGTGAGTAACGTAAGGGTAAGAGAGATGTGTGGAAATAAAAAGAACGTGGTTGAGAGAGTAGAAGAGGGTGTTTTGAAGTGGTTTGGGCACATGGAGAGAATGAGTGAGGAAAGATTGACCAAGAGGATATATGTGTCGGAGGTGGAGGGAACGAGGAGAAGAGGGAGACCAAATTGGAGGTGGAAAGATGGAGTGAAAAAGATTTTGTGTGATCGGGGCCTGAATACGCAGGAGGGTGAAAGGAGGGCAAGGAATAGAGTGAATTGGAGCGATGTGGTATACCGGGGTTGACGTGCTCTCAGTGGATTGAATCAAGGCATGTGAAGCGTCTGGGGTAAACCATTGAAAGCTGTGTAGGTATGTATATTTGCGTGTGTGGACGTATGTATATACATGTGTATGGGGCGGGGTTGGGCCATTTCTTTCGTCTTTTTCCTTGCGCTACCTCGCAAACACGGGAGACAGCGACAAAGTATGATAAAAAAAGTAAATAAAAAAATAATGTATATATATATATATATATATATATATATATATATATATATATATATATATATATATATATATATATATATATATATATATATATATGGTCTAACCCACCCACATACACATATATATACATACACGTCCACACACGCACATATACATACCTATACATCTTAACATATACATATATATTCATGCACAGATATATACATATATACACATGTACACAATTCATACTTCCTGCCTTTATTCATTTCTGTCACCTTTGCATTCAGATCACCCATCACTATAACCCAGTCTTGTGTATCAAAACTACTAACACTCATTCAGCTGCTCCCAAAACACTTGCCTCTCATGATCTTTCTTCTCATGCCCACCCCGCCACACATGAAATGACAATCTCCTCCCTCGGCATACTGTCATGTATAATGCACCGAAACCACAGCTCTCTTTCCAAATCCAAGCCCCACAAAACTTTCCATGGTTTACCCCAGACGGTTCACATGCCTTAGTTCAATCCATTTACAGCACGTCGACCCCTGTATACCGCATCGTTCCAATTCACTCTAATCCTTGCACGCCTTTCACCCTCCTTCCTATTCAGGCCCTGATCGCTAAAAATCTTTTTCACTCTATCCTTCCACCTCCAATTTGGTCTCCCAATTCTCATCGTTCCCTCCACCTCTGACACATATATCCTCTTTGTCATTCTTTCCTCACTCATTCTCTCCATGTGACCAAACCATTTCAAAACACCCTTTTCTGCTCTCTCAACCACACTCTTTTTATTACCACACATCTCTCTTACCCTTTCATTACTTACTCGATCAAACTACCTCACACCACATATTGTCCTTAAACATATTATTTCCAACAAAACCACCTTCTACCGCACAATTCATTCTGTAGCCCACGCCTTGCAACCATATAACATTGCTGGAACCACTATTCCTTCAAACATACCCATTTTTGCTTTTCGAGATAATGTTCTCGACTTCCACACATTTTTCAACGCTCCCAGAACTTTCGGCCACTCCTCCATCCTTTGATTCACTTTCACTTCCATGGTTCCATCCGCTGCCAAATCTACTCCCAAATATCTAAAACACTTCAATTCCTCGGGTTTTTCTCCATTCAAATTTACTTCCCAATTGACTCTTCCCGCAATACTACTGTACTTAATAACCTTGCTCTTATTCACATTTACTGTCAGCTTTCTCCTTTCGCACACTTACCAAACTCAGTCACCAGCTTCTGGAGTTTCATAAACAAATCAGCCACCAGCGATGTATCATCAGCGAACAACAACTGACTCCCTTTCCAAGCCCTCTCATCCACAACAGACTGTATACTTGCCCTTCTTTCTAAAACTCTTGCATTCACCTCCCTAACAACCCATCCATAAACAAATTAAACAACCATGGAGACCTCACGTACCCTTGCCGCAAACAGACATTCGCTGAGAACCAGTCACTTTCCTCTCTTCCTACTCGTACACATACATTACTTTTATAAAAACTTTTCACTGCTTCTAGCATCTTGCTTCCCACACCATATATTCTTAATACCTACCAAAGAGCATCTCTATCAACTCTATCATATGCCTTCTCCAGATCCATTAATGCCACATATAAATCCATTCGCTTTTCTAAGCATTTCTCACATCCATTCTTCACAGCAAACACCTAATCCACACATCCTCTACCACTTCTAATACCACAATGCTCTTCCCCAATCTGATGCTCTGTACATACTTTCACCTTCTCAGTCAATAACCTCCCATATGATTTCCAGGAATACTTAACAAACTTATACCTCTGTAATTTGAGGACTCACCTTTATCCCTTTTGCCTTTGTACAATGGCACTATGCATGCCTTCCGCCAATCCTCAGGAACCTCACCATAACTCATACATACATTAAATATCCTTACCAACCAGTCAACAGCACAGTCACTCCCTATTTTAATAAATTCCACAGCAATACCATCCAAAACTGCTGCCTTCCCGGCTTTCATCTTCCATAAAGCTTTTACTACCTCTTCTCTGTTTACCAAATCAATATCCCTAAACATTTTACTTCGTACACCAATAAAAACACTTTATCTGCCACTCTATCATCTAACACATTCAACAAACCTTCAAAATATCCACTCCATCTCCTGCTCATATCACCACTACTTTTTATTACTTCCTCATCAGCCCCCGTCACCGATGTTCTAATTTGTTCTCTTGTCTTACGCACTTTATTTACCTTCTTCCAAAACATCTTCTTATTCTCCCTAAAATTCAATGATACTCTCTCACATCAACTCTCACTTGCCCTCTTTTTCACCCCTTGCACCTTTCTTTTGATCTCCTGCCTCTTTCTTTTATACATCTCCCAGTCATCTGCACTATTTCCCTGCAAAAATCGTCCAAATGCCTCTCTCTTCGCTTTGATTAATAATGTTACTTCTTCATCACACCACTCACGACCCTTTCTAATCTGCTCACCTCCCACGCTTTTCAAGCCGCAAGCATCTTTTGCGCTAGCCATCACTGCTTCCTTAAATACATTCCATTCTTCCCCCACTCCCCTTACCTCCTTTGTTCTCATCTTTTTCCATTCTGTACTCAGTCTCTCTTAGTACTTCCTCACACAAGTCTCCTTCCCAAGCTCAATTACTCTCACCACTCTCTTTACCCCAACATTCTCACTTCTTTTCAGACCATCTCTAAAATATCTTCACCTTCGCCTCGACATGATAATGATCAGACATCCGTTCAGTTGCACCTCTCAGCACATTAACATCCAAAAGTCTTCCTTTCACGCGCTTTTCGATTAACACGTAAACCAATAATGCTCTTTGGCCACCTATGTATATCTCTCTTTTTAAACCAGGTATTCCCAATCACCAGTCCTTTTTCAGCACATAATCTACAAGCTCTTCAACATTTCCATTTAAAACACTGAACACCCTATGTACACCAGTTTTTCCCTCAACTGCCACATTACTCACCTTTGCATTCAAATCATCCATCACTATAACCTGGTCCCGTGCATCAAAACTACTAACACAGTCACTTAGCGGCTGGCTATGTGCGCCTGTTGGGAAATGACTGGTGTAGACCCCGTTGCTCACCAACGTGAGACGAAGGGTATTCGAGCTCATAGTATTCGAATAGTTATTTCCTATTAGCCAGGCCCATTGCCTAGCGGTAGCATTCCCGCTTCTGGCACAGGGGTCCCGGGTTCGATTCTTGCTGTTGGAGGTTTGTATGTTCTATGAAAGTGCTTGTTCCTATGCACTTTGTTCATATTCATATACCTCCGCGTTGTACAATTAAGTTCGGTAAAATTATATTTTCTGGCTATGTGCCCCAGTTGGGAAATGACCGGTGTAGACCCCGTTGCTCAACAACGTACGACCAAGGGTATTCGAGTGCATAGTATTCGAATAGTTATTTCCTATTAGCCAGGCCCATAGCTCAGCTTTAGCATTCCCGCCTGTGGCACAAGTGTCCCAGGTTCGATCATTGCTGTTAGAGGTTTGTATATATATATATATATATATATATATATATATATATATATATATATATATATATATATATATATATATATATATATATATATATATATATATATATTGGAAAGGATGTCACAATTTTGTGCGTGATCAAGTACATTCCTAAGAGTCCACGGGGAAAATGAAACACGATAAGTTCCCAGGTGCACTTTCGTGTAAAATTCACATCATCAGGGGAAACAAGAGAGAAATATGACAGTCAATTGATATACTACGAAGAGATGTAGCTAGGACGCCATTTGGTAAACATGTTATTGTTCAAGACAGACAACGAGTGAACATAAACTTGTTTTGTGGATAAGGTGAATTGTTTACAAATCATATCAACAATAAATTTATCCAATTTGTATAGACCTTCAATAATATTAAGGTTATTATTCTTTTTGTATTTGATAATAGAAGATTCAGTGATATTTCTCGTGGTACTGGAGTTGGAGATGGCATTACTCCAATCAGTACAATGATCATAGTTTTATAGTGATTCAACAAGGCATTTGATTCTTGTCCTGTTCTTATACCATATTTTTGTTGCTTAAGTCTAACTGAAAGATCCTTACCAGTCTGCCCAACATAAAACTTAATACAATTTCTACATGGCACTTGACAGACGCATCCAGGAGAATTTTCTGGTGGGTTTCTGATTAAGGTATTTTTCATAATACCATTTTTTGATGAAGGCAACATTTACATTAAAGGATTTAAGGGACAAGGGAAGTAAAGTACAATTATTAGCAAAAGGGAGAACTAAAAGATTCACAGGTGTCCATTTGAGGTTTGGGCTCAACTTTATAAAATGATTTTTCTGCTAACTTAAGTGATTTATCAATGAAAGATCTAGGGTACTTTAACTTAGATCCAATAGAATATATTTTCTGAAATCATCATCAATAAACTTTGGACTGCAAATACGTAATGCCCTAAGGAACATAGATTGAAATGATGATAATTTAACTCTGTCACGTTGAGATAAGTAATAATATATATGGTAGGTTTTCTGCATATGATAAACTTGAACTTGTTTCCTTGCCTATGGATCATTCAATCTAAAAATGGTAACATACCATTATTTTCATTTTCTACAGTAAATTTCATGGTAGGTACTAAATTGTTAAGTGAGGGGAGAAATGTTCATTTGTTGGCCAGACACAAAGAACATCATCTACATAACTAAACCAAATTGCATTAGAAGGTAAGATATCCTTTAGTTACTTTGTTTCAAAAAATTCCATATAAAGATTACTTAGTACAGGTGAAAGAGGGTTACCCATTGCCTAACCAAATTTTTAAGCATAACATTCCCCATTGAATTGAAATTCAGTCTTTTGTACACAATTCTACCAATTCAGTGAAAACAGACTTTGAAACAGGGAAATAAGTATCATCCAAAACATGAAATAAATATTCTAAAAGATCATCAACTGGAACTTTTGTGAAAAGTGAGGAAACATCAAAGCTAACAAGTATGAAATCAAAATTGTTAAGCTTGTTAACGTAATCTACATTGTTCATGATATTAGACCTTGATATCTTACCCACTAAAGGGCTTAATAAAGAAACTAACCATTCTGACAATTTGTATGTGATGGAGCCTAATGAATTCACCATAGATCTTGCTGGAAAATTTTGTTTATGTGTTTTAGTAAGTCCATACATATATGGCAATGAAAGGGACACAGATGACAAACTTTTGAAACGATAACTATTACCTTTCAACAGCAACTTCAGTTCTTTATTGAAATGGGAATTAACTGCTTCTAGGGGATTCTTACTGTTTAAAGTAAGAATCCCCTAGAAGCAGTTAATGTCCCCGCTACTTATTATAGCTAAATGAAATGAACCTAGGGTAACATGATAATGATAATGATGATTATGTAATAGAGCAAAAATGCAATTAATTACTGCTCTAATCACAACTTTCCACAACGTAATTTCTTGTGTACTTCTCAGTTAAATCATCTCGCTGATTTTCACCTTCAGTGTCTGATATTATATATCAAACAGTCTAACAAGCTGCTCTAAGTGCACAGTGATCAATTGCGACCTTCACCTAAATCTCCTGATCTAAAAAGGTTGGAGCAGGGACTGAAGTGGCTTAACCTTCAGCTACTTGAGAAGACGACGTAAGAAGAAAGGAAAAGAATCTGATAATGATCAGGTTAAGTGCCGGCAGGAATTTATCTGAAGCTGCTGTTGAGTCAAGGACGAGTGGGGACGAGGGAGGAGGGCGTGTGCTGTGCCTCAGGTTCCTGATTGCGCTGCTGGAGCAGTAAGACTGTATCTCTTACACTCTTGTCTTACGATAGTGTGTGGCTCCTCAGGTTCCTGATTGTTCTACTGGAGCAGTAAGACTGTATCTCTTACAATCTTGTTCTACGATATTGTGCGGCGCCTCAGGTTGTTAAGACTTTTCAAACATCGTATTGGAAGTATTCATAGTTCTTTTTCATTTATCGTTTGTGTTTTCCCTGTAGAAGTTGTCTCGGTTTAGAAATGTATTCTATTGTGCATGTCTTTTCCCCGGGATCATAAATCTATAAATAAAGATTTTATCAATGAAAAGTATATGTACGTGGAACAATGCTATTTCTCTGCTTACTGGAGATAATAAATGTTTGAATAATTTTGTGTTTTCGTGGGATGCATATTAGTAAGGCTATAAATATTCATGTAGTAAATCACCCTTCATTCTACAACTTATACCTTGCGAGTCATTCACTTTATCCGTCACACAAAGTTGGATCTGGTTAGGTTTTTAAAAGACCTCCTTCGAAAGCTCAGTGAAAAAAGAAAGATGACATTATGATTAGAGAACAGTTATCAAAACATTTTATTTAAAAGTCTATCCTCAACAATGACGCTCACAACTTCCACTTATATGGTCATTTAGTCGGGGTTATTGCCTTTGTGAAAATAGAGAAACAAAGATTCACCTTCAAACACAGGAAACCTCCGACCCTGAGTCTTGGTTTTCATTTCAAGATTCAAGGTTGAAGAAGACACATGACATCAATGTCCATCAATCTACCCGGCCAGAACCAACTGTGTGGCAACAGATTAACCACATTCTTCGTTTTCTTCCTCCAGTTGTACAACTCACGTAATCACTAGAGGAAAACAACAGCATTAGACTTCTCCCACCAAAATTGCGCTATAACTAGCCACCAACCCCTAGCAGAAATGAAAAGCTTCCTCTTGCTTCACACTTCAGCAACCTATACTCACTACCCCCCCCCCCCCACACACACACACACACACACACACACACACAACAACAACAACAACGACGACGACAACAACAACAAAAACAACACTGAAATAGACCAATAGCACCTACCAGCCGCCATTATAACTGTATTAAACACACCCCACTAAACATACACCCATCAGAAACAGCACTCCCCAGGGCTATACGAGTTTCACTTTCTCGTCTACACTTTGGGCATCATCCATCCATACAAATCATCCATCCATACAACATTGTCAGCAATGAGTAGTCATACCTTAAGACCCTTCATACTTACAGTGCAACTACCAGCAATGAAGACACTTAACATTTCATACCCGGTTGCCACTCTCTTACCAGACAGACGCACAAACAACACTATAATCCATGACCTTTGGTCCCATCCTGTGGACGCGGCCGGGTTCCTAAACACTGCGGGGCCTCCTTATGAGATAGAAGGGACTCCTGGGAAAGGCAGTATGGGTAAGGTGAGAAAAACAAGACCTTTTTGGACGGATAGGCAGCTGACAAGGTCCTCCGCACTCACCTGCACTGACAAAATTCATTCCTTTTGCGGAAAAGATTGTGTGTGTGAGAATGTGACTGTGATGCGGGTGTGCTTATGCGAATGTGTAGTTGTACCGAGAATTTTTGCGGATGGGATTGGGTGTGGGTCTGCAGAGCATGTATTGCAGGTGTGGTGAAGATATGGATGTGCTGGGAATGTGGACACAGTACAGATGTGGGAGGGTTGGTGCGGATTTCCAGCAGGTGTAAGCTTGGGTAGGATCTGGGCAAGATGAGACAGAGGGGTACAGCCATGGTGAGGGAGTTAGGGTAGTGGAATGTAAGAGTACCGAGGGTGTGGATGTGGTGTGGGTTGTGAAGTAATGAAGGTGGGGGAGTAAGAAAGGAGATCAATGTGGTGAAGGTGTGGCAAGTATGGAGGTGCTTAAACTGTGGACCTGGTGAGGGTGTATATGTCATGATGGTATTGATTACGAGAGGATGGATGAGTGGTGAGGTGAGGGTGGTGAGGGTGTGGGCATGATGAAGGTGAGGGGTTTGAGTGTGGTGGAGGTAAAGATGTGGTGACGATGTAGGAGTGTTGCGAGTAAGGATTTGGTGAGGATATGAGCGTGGTGAGATGAGGGCATGATAAAGACGTGGACGTGAGAACATGGTGAGTTGTGGGTGTGTTTAACTCGGGGACGGATGATGATATGGGCGACACAGCAGGTCTTTACCTCAACGTTTCCGTGTTGTGTTGTTATCACTCTCCTGAATCACTGTGAGCCAGGTCGGGCTAAGATGCAGATGGTGAGGTAGCAGTATAAATTGTGCTGGCTGGTGTCAGATGACAAGTGACACCAGCTGTGTTGGTAAGTGTCAATGTGGTTAGCTACGACATCCTCTGAGGCGGCTGCTGAAAGCACCTTTGTCATTGTAACTACCATTGAGGACACTTGTATCAGTGTCCAGCAACCATCGTGTCACTATGACTTTATAGTTCGTACACGATCCTTGTTGAGAACTTTCTATACAGAAATTATTTCAGGCAAAGATCTACACAGAAAACCTCATCACTCAGAGATCATTCTATACACACACATCAACTTATAAAGAACAATTCAGATATAAAGGTTATAATATAGATATAGGTCCTCATAAAGATATTGGTCCTCATAAAGATATAGGTCTTCATGAAGATCCAGGTCCTCATAAAGATATAGTTCTTCATAAAGATGTAAGTGTTCGCAAAGATATTGGTTCTCATAAAGATACAGATCCTCATACAGAAAACGCCACATGTATGGATATCTTCACAAGAATCTTTTATGGCCCAGGTTTCCCTTAATGATCTCGTTGATTATAGTAGACCAGATGTTCGCTTCAACTTTTTCTTTGCAGATTGGTAGGCCAGTAAGACCGGGCTTCGATTTCTCGGCGTTCAAAGATGAATTGCTATTAGTTCCATTTGTCCATTACATGTTAAAGACCTGATGAAGTAATGCTTGTTACCATCTCTGACGTAGCAAACGCTACATCTTCACCCCTGAGGTCGACTGTTGGAGGATTTTTCTTTCGTCTTGTTGTCTTTCTCTCGAAGCTCATGGAAAACGACCAACACTGATGGTGTTGATTTCTGGAGAACAAATTTCCAGTGAGGTGGTATCTGGGCTGGACCGTTGCATTTGAACGGTTTTTCCTCACATCAGAAACATATCAGTTCAGTTTATTGAATCATGATCGAATATTTATCATTGGGTTGATCACACATTAATCATGAATCATAATCGATTAGCATGGTTGATGGTATATTGATCCCAGTAATCATAATTAGCTCTGATTACAAATGAGGATCTTGTTAGTAATGTTAAAGTTGGAGATAAGTTTGTTACAAGTGATCTGTGACAAAGTCTTTTAAGGTCGATTTCAACGCTACATGTGATGTTGGTCAACACGACAATCGCAAAGCAATACCTGATTTTAGAAGCGCAAATTTTGATGATGTTCGAATTGCCCTTGACAGGCAAACCAGGGATGATATGATCAATGAATATGACATGATTGTAGCTTGGAAAAATTTCAAAAAACCTTCAAAGCAGCAAAGATAACACACGTGCCAGTGCGCAATAGACAGTCTATTTCTAAAGCGAAACCAAGGTGGTGGAGCGCTGAAGTAAAAAAAAGCGCCTGCTGTCCAAATTAGCAGCTCATAAGAAATTCACAGAATCCAACAACCAACATGATCGAGTAAATTATGTGAACATAATGAAAGTCATGCGACAAAGTAAACGTCAATAATAAGCATATATTGCTGAAAATATTACAAAAACCATTATGCTTTACAGTTCTTTTAGACGTAAGATAGTCACTACCCAGTCAATAGGTCCATTAATTATAGAAAACAGTGACTTAGCTCAAGACCAAGAGAGAGTGTTGAATCATTTTTTGCATCTGTATTTACGATCGAAGACACAACCAATGTCCCCAATCCATTTAAAGTGATAACAGATGAGCGTTCATCAACAAATTGACATAAAAGCCGAAGATATACTTTCAACAATAAACGGAATGAAGATAAATAAAACGGCAGGGCCTGATAAGTTTTATCAGAGAACAATGAAAGAGGCCGAGAAATGGGAGAGTTAACCCCTTGACTGCTCTTTTCAATAAGTCACTTACTTAGGGAAATGTTCCAGACGATTGGAGGTTTGCCAATGTAACACCGATATTTAGAAAAAAGTACAAAGTCACTGCCAGAAATTATTGTCCTATTAGCTTAACGTCTGTGGTTGGAAAACTTAAGAAAACCTTCATCGAGACAGAACTGTAAACCATTTAGAGGACCACCACTTAATGAACGATTCTCAACATGGTTTTCGACGAAATCGTTCGTATTTGACAAGTCAACTTGATTCCTTTATGATATAATCAACATGTGTGATGAAAGTAAAGCAGATGACGTCATCCATAAAGATTGTCAAAAAGCTATAAGGTTCCGCATCAAAGGTTGCTAGCAAAAATTACATTACATGGCACTGACGGGGTTGCATTTCAGTGCATAGGAAATTATCTGACTGGCTGTAAACAAAGCGTTGTGATGAAAGGTCAAGCCTCAGAAATATTAGACGTAGCAAGTGTAGTAACACAAGGGTCAGTCTTGGGACCTTTTCTATTTCTCATATATATTATTGATATTGATGATGGTCTGCATTTCAAGAAATGAAAATTTGCTGATGACACAAAGCTGGGAAATAAATCTACAAATGAATTTGAACGTCTAAAGCTTCAAACTGACAAACTGACAAACTGACAAACTGACACACTCAAACTGATGAAATGGGTTCATAAGTGGCAAATGAATTTCAATATCAATAAGTGCAAAGTTTTACTTTACTTTATTGTAAAAGTTAGATGAGTAGTAAGGCTGTGGCATGATAATCACTGGTGACCAAAAACCAAGTAAGCGGTGCACAAAAGCAATGAAAAGAGCAAGCAAAATCCTTGGATTCATACATAGAGCCTCCTTATTTACGTCCAGGGACATTATCCTTACTCTTTACATATCAATGGTTGGTGAACAGTCTGAAAATTTTGTTCAGTTTTGGTCACCCTGCCTAAAATTAGACATAGGTAGAATGGAGAGAGTACAGCTTCGAGCTACCAAGATGATATTGGACTGAGAAACGAGATGAGGTTAAGCCAAGGTTAAGAGGTGATCTAATACAAGTCTTCAAAATCCTCAAAGTTTTTGATAATCTTGATCTCTCAAGTTACTTGAGACCTAATTTGTCTGATTTTATTCGTAGTAATGTGAACAAACTCCTGGGAAAAAGTGTTACCTCGAATAAGGCAAAGTACTTTTCTTCAACAGGATTTGCAGAGTCAATTAGCTGAAAGCAGTTCTATAGATAGATTTAAGAATAGACTTTATAGATACTTCTATTCAGTCCCTCGACTTTTGATTTTTGCAGGTTATTCTCATGAATTATCTGTTGTTCATATAATTTTCACCAAATTTTTTTGTGAGTTTCTGATATCTTCGAAATGACCCAAGGGTTTGTTGCTCTTTCATTTCCTTATTATTTTTTGCATTACTAAAATGCAGTGATGATAAGTCACATGTATGTCATTGTTTACAATAATGCGTTGTAACAATTTGTCTATCGAATGGCTGTCCAAACTACCTGCAGTACTCACGAGTTTCACTGATGCTGGCATCGATTCAATGAGCAGATACAACTGCATATCAGGTCTTGGGTAGGGAGATGATTGGCTGAGGTCGAACAAATGAAAGGACGTGATTGGCTGAAGAGTCAAATTGAGCTGATATGTTAGGGAGGAGAGATGGACGGTGAGAGATCTCACCAGAAGCTTAGAGCAGTGGGTTATCCTCAGGCTATTCTGGCATCATGATGTTCAACATCCCTCGCATCTTCACACTGTTGTGACTACATGTAACAGTTGTAGACATCAAGATGGTGTAGACGAGTTTGAGTAGTTGCAATACCAGCCTGGAGTCTTATGAGACAGCTAACCTGCTGCAGAACCTCTGCATCCAACAATTGTGAACCAAATCATGTAACAAAGTTTTCCTTATGTTTTGCCTCACCAGTAAGTTAAGAATGTTAGACACTCACTGTTACGTAAAAGTGACACGTCATGTGTGGGTCATAAAGGATTTCTTATTTGCCAGTGTTCGCAAAGGTTGAACGCAATTTTCTAATTGTATTAGATTATAAACTTTGAGTTAGGATCATATCGTTTAGTAACTATGATAATCCTTAATTGTAAATGTAGATTTAACGTCGTCACAGATAAGAGAGAATTATACTAAACCCAAGTCTATAAAAAGGATGACATGTATTTCAGCCATATATGTATTGACTTGGTCTCCCATGCGCAGAGGTGTTGGGAAACTATGTGTTCGTCTCCGGTTGACACAGCGCTCAGTCATGGACGCAACTGAGCAGGTGAGTCTTTCATGGACGGCAAACTGGGTAAAGCGTGTGAAGTCCGCATGATGCCTTGACTCAAGCCACAAACACTTGGTTATATATCATCCATTAGAGAGCATATGAATTAGTGACGACTCAGCCGGCCTGAACCACAGAATAGCCCAAGCTCCTGTCAACGTGTGAACTGTTGTGCACACTGTTTACTTTGTTTACATTTGGTGATCAAAGTTTAAGACAAGATTATTTCCTTTGAGTTACGTTTTCTGTATCATATTCTTTTTACTATATGCTGTAAGTAATTTGTTAACATTCATGTTTGGTAGAGTGTTGACCAATTTTCAAGACGCCTTCATATTAAACAAATAAGACACTGAATGATCGACCTGGGAAATTCAGCCTTGGGCGTGGTATGAACCATGTGTTGTTGGTGTTGTAAGCAATAGTGATTATCGTATAGCAATTTCTCAAATGTCTGTCTGGCAGTAAAATAGCCTTTCAGTCTGTATGGACAGTATCAAAAAGACTTTCTCGTGAGCAAAAGGGAAGCAGTGATTTATAATGGTGTGGTGTGGTGTGTGTGTGTGTGTGTATGTGTGTATGACTGTGTCTGTAGAAAATGTTCGAGGCTGGCCTTGAACCTAGCTTAGTGAAAATAAGGTTATGTGAAGATGAGATGAGTAAAGGATGAACAGAGAGCCAGGGAAAGAAGAGAAGGTCTTGGAAAAAGATACACGTGAAGGAGGAAACAAGAGGTAGGGCAAGAGGATAAAGGTGGGAGAAACGTTGGAGAAAGGAAAGGTCAGTGAGGACGTGATGGGAAATTAGAGAAGGATTATTAAAGAAGGAGATGTAGGAGGGTGGAAGAGGAAACTGGGCTAAGACACGCTCACAGTGTGCAGATCTTCAGTCTTGGCATGACTTATCATTATATCCAGACGATGGCAACGAGAGGGAAGCCATCACGCTGACAGACTCTACATATAGAGGTTAATGATGGATGAACAAGTGCTGGAATATACACCATTACAGAGAGGAACGATCCGCTCTACCATCTGGAAGCCTTCAACGTAGCGCTCTGACTGACGAGCTGGAATGTTATTACAAGTAAAGGATCAGCTTGAGGAAAACGCTGGACACAGTATGGAGAGTGAGGAAAACGCTGGACACAGTATGGAGAGTGAGGAAAACGCTGGACACAGTATGGAGAGTGAGGGAAACGCTGGACACAGTATGGAGAGTGAGGAAAACGCTGGACACAGTATGGAGAGTGAGGGAAACGCTGGACACAGTATGGAGAGTGAGGGAAACGCTGGACACAGTATGGAGAGTGAGGGAAACGCTGGACACAGTATGGAGAGTGAGGGAAACAGCTGGATAGTATGGAGAGTGAGGGAAACAGATGGACAGTATGGAGAGTGAGGGAAACAGATGGACGGTATGGAGAGTGAGGGAAACAGATGGACAGTATGGAGAGTGAGGGAAACAGATGGACAGTATGGAGAGTGAGGGAAACAGATGGACAGTATGGAGAGTGAGGGAAACAGATGGACAGTATGGAGAGTGAGGGAAACAGATGGACAGTATGGAAAGTGAGGGTAACAGATGGACAGTATGGAGAGTGAGGGAAACAGATGGACAGTATGGAGAGTGAGGGAAACAGATGGACAGTATGGAGAGTGAGGGAAACAGATGGACAGTATGGAGAGTGAGGGAAACAGATGGACAGTATGGAGAGTGAGGGAAACAGCTGGACAGTATGGAGAGTGAGGGAAACAGCTGGACAGTATGGAGAGTGAGGGAAACAGATGGACAGTATGGAGAGTGAGGGAAACAGCTGGACAGTATGGAGAGTGAGGGAAACAGCTGGACAGTATGGAGAGTGAGGGAAACAGATGGACAGTATGGAGAGTGAGGGAAACAGATGGACAGTATGGAGAGTGAGGGAAACAGATGGACGGTATGGAGAGTGAGGGAAACAGATGGACGGTATGGAGAGTGAGGGAAACAGATGGACAGTATGGAGAGTGAGGGAAACAGATGGACAGTATGGAGAGTGAGGGAAACAGCTGGACAGTATGGAGAGTGAGGGAAACAGATGGACAGTATGGAGAGTGAGGGAAACAGATGGACAGTATGGAGAGTGAGGGAAACAGATGGACGGTATGGAGAGTGAGGGAAACAGATGGACAGTATGGAGAGTGAGGGAAACAGATGGACAGTATGGAGAGTGAGGGAAACAGATGGACAGTATGGAGAGTGAGGGAAACAGATGGACAGTATGGAGAGTGAGGGAAACAGATGGACAGTATGGAAAGTGAGGGAAACAGATGGACAGTATGGAGAGTGAGGGAAACAGATGGACAGTATGGAGAGTGAGGGAAACAGATGGACAGTATGGAGAGTGAGGGAAACAGATGGACAGTATGGAGAGTGAGGGAAACAGATGGACAGTATGGAGAGTGAGGGAACACAGTATGGAGAGTGAGGGAAACGCTGGACACAGTATGGAGAGTGAGGGAAACAGATGGACAGTATGGAGAGTGAGGGAAACAGATGGACAGTATGGAGAGAGAGGGAAACAGATGGACAGTATGGAGAGTGAGGGAAACAGATGGACAGTATGGAGAGTGAGGGAAACAGATGGACAGTATGGAGAGTGAGGGAAACAGATGGACAGTATGGAGAGTGAGGGAAACAGATGGACAGTATGGAGAGTGAGGGAAACAGACAAACTAAAAGTCTAACAATGGAAAGGGAATCAGATAGTCAGAAACATGAGGGAATGATTCCTCTCAAAGTTGAAGCAAGAGACGAGGATGGTAACTATGGCAAACAAAGAAGAGCCAAGGTGGAGAAAGCGTGATTATATACAGCAAATGACATGGAACAACATTGCAGATAATGAGACTGGAGAGTTCGCAGATTTCCCAGCCATTATGGTAATGATGTGTCGTCCCACACGGCCATCAGCACTCACTAAGGTCATGATGTGCGACACCACTTCTGTGAGTTTATGAAGCGTGTGAGGAGACACCTCGTCATGAAAAATCCAACAACATGCTTGGTAATGAGTTACCAGAAGTGAGGAAAAAATTGTTCCAGTGTGGAGTAGAAGATGACACAGAGCAAGTGAAAACGGAGAAAAGTATAGCTTGATGCATAGAAAATGGTGGAAGGTGGCAGTTAGTGAAGGGTAAGAATCAACAACCTTTAGACCCGTCCAAGGCAACAGCCTCGTGTCTCAAGATAGACCTGAATTAATATTTCACAGTCAATAAAACTGAGAATGGGATATTTTGAGTTGCGCAGATTTTTGTTTCGATATCAAGACTTAAAAGTAAGTCTTTATAGAACTTTCAACCCATATGTGCCTTGAGCTGCTTTTGGAACGCTTGATGATAAATAGGAAGACAATATGTCTGAATACAGAAGTCGTCTTTCTACCTGAGGCGACACAAGTTGCATCCTGCATCTCTCCAGACCCAGATGGCGAATCGTCAGTCTGTTTGTTCCGAGCACATAAGCAGTCTATTGTGTCCAGCAGAAACTGTTGTAGAAACAAAAAAGATTCTGAAGATATTTGAAAATATATCTTTCGCCGTCAATGTATATATGGGACGAGAGATGACGTGTGTCTTGTACTGAAGAATATAGTAACTGAGGGTAGAGCACCTACGAGTCTACGTCATCAACAGCTGCAGTAAAGTCACCATACGTGCTATCTACAGGATGTGCTACATCTGGTCCATTTAGGTTTACTGATGATGCGGACTTGGGTGTAAAGTAGAAGGTGTTCTAGAGACTTAGTGCAGGGGATAGACTGTAGTGCTGTGCTTCTGATGTGGTGCAGAGGATAGATTGTAATGTAGTATCAGGAATGAGGTGCCATGGGCAAGCTGTGGCACAGTACTTGAGATGTGATGCAAAGGATAGGATAGAGAACAGTGCCTATGATATCTACCCTCAGTCAATATTCTCTGTAAGAAATGATAATGGCAAAATGCAAGCGTCACCCCTCGTCCAAGATATATGTTTTACGGTGAAATGTACACAGTTCAATTTCTTAGTAAAATCTTGGTTTCTGCAAGAGTTCCTGTTGGACAAGAAGGGTCGTATAAATCTTAGCAAATCGTAGGCGGATTTCTCCAGACATTATCATGAGTATTTTCGTTGACTAAGTCTTCGGCATCATGTAATTTTCCAACAGTAAACAAGACCTATACTCAGAAGGATTTAATTCCTTGTTAATAGTATCCATTATGACCGTGGCTTAGATATACATTCTACAGTCGATCGGTGTTTTGGAAATCCTACAGAGTTCCTACTTTACTTATCTGAGGCGTGTTTTGCGACTGAGTTTGCCAAGATACGAAGACTCTCTATCTATATCATCATTTTATTACAGCTAGTAATTCCTATCAATCATCATTATAGGCTTAATAAAAAGGAAGAAAGACCAGCAATTTACGTCCCGTTCGAGGAACGTATCTTCGATATAAACGGCAGAACCAAAGTGGTGGTAATGGTGGACCATGGCTGGTACATCTCCATCAGAATCAATCATCGGATTCACAAAGTTCATTATAATACAATTTAGAAAGTAAATCACACGTATCATTCCCGTAATCAAAACTAAACCTTAACGCGCTTGACTATCTTCTCCTGACACTTTATGTGGTCGTCTAAACACAAGTATCGGGTGAGAATGGAAGAGATAAAGACGAAATACCCTGAGATAACTCCTGGCACAGATGCGAACGACAAGAGAATATTGCCGGTTTGATGTGTTTTCCACCGGCTGGGAATATTGACGTGTTATAACGGTGATATTTTCCTGTTGCACTTGGACGATACATTCTCATCATAATCTTTTGCTGGAAAGATGATATTGAAAATGCCAAAACCCAACTCCGGCAGAAATGAGCGCAGCGAATACAGATGGGTGCAATTGATTTTAGATGTGAGAAACACCTTATATAATTGGGTATACCAGGGACGTGTCCCCACGATAGCGGAGATAACTGGATGGTTTCTCTCAGGTTTCGGTTACGTAGCGAAAACTAAAGTCAACATGAGGCATGTCTTAATACTCAAGCAGGTATTCTAGAACACACGCAGCCAGCCAGCCAGCCAACCGAGAATTACGTGGTATAAGAGAACAAGGAACTGGAACAGAAAGATAAGAAAGGAGGAGGAGAGAAGATCTAAAAAGAAATGTGGACAAAAATTTTCCAGCGTGTAGTTCAACGCCTCTTCACGTAAGAACATGAGAACATAAGAAGTGAGGACACTACAGGAGACCTACTGGCCCATGCTAGGCAGGTCCTGAGTCTGTCCACCCTACAGCCAACCACCTGAACCATAAACACATCATCCAACCTTCGTTTAATGCTAACTGAAGACCCACCTAGCTTCCACTACTGTCCTTGGCAGCTTGTTCCGTAAATCTACTACCCTATTCCTAAACCAATATCTACCCACACCCGACCCGAATATATTTTTTTTTTATTCAGATCCATTATTTCTTGTCATACACTTGACAACGTCACTGTTCCCTGCGCTGAGGCAGATAACGCGTTTGACCCCATTTCCGAACCAGATGTCGTCCGACCTATCCACTACATCACTTATCCCCGCCCCAGGGTAACACACCCTCATCCTATTTCTTCTGTCCTTATTACAAAAAAAGGAAAAAAAAAAACCATCTTACCTTGGGGCAGGGATCTGGCTTTTCATTCTAGTGTTTGAACGTAACTTCCTCTCCCCTGACTTTCTATCTGTCTTAGAGGTAAGAAGTGTCTACCACCAAAATGCCCAGGTTCCGACATAATCTCAATTTCCAGTTGATATCACCGTAGAAATTGCTGAGTTTGGTTTAATTTCTATGATTATGTACCTCCTCTTTAAGCTTTGTTTCATCCCTATTCTGTAAATTGAAAGAATATATAGCACGAGTGATTTCTCTCCATATTCTTAAGGGTCAGAATATTAAGAGAACCAGGCAATTACTCCAAGATAAGAATGATTTCAAAAAAGATATCGTTCAAGAAATGCATTGCTGATGGCTACAGTCGAGATACACACATGTTTTCCTAATCATGATATAGGAGGCACCAGTTTTATTACAGGAGATGATAATTTATGCTAACTGACCGTCGGAGACCTAATGTGTTTCATAATTAGCTTGGCTACTGTTAATGACACGCTTAACATCCGAGTTATATAATCTATTTGAATTACCGTTGTAATGACAGTTTGATCATCATTGTACAGTAAGGCAGACCAACTCCAGCTGGGGTTTAGGTCATCTCTCTCTCTCTCTCTCTCTCTCTCTCTCTCTCTCTCTCTCTCTCTCTCTCTCTCTCTCTCTCTCTCTCTCTCTCTCTCTCTCTCTCATGGCGCATTTTTTTCTTTTCTTTCTCTTTGTTACACAGTTTTTCTGTTGGAGCTGTGACGTGCAGGATGATCTGACTTAACGAACCTGACCAGCGTATCATAACGTGTTTGAAATAACAAAGACCAATCACCAATCAACACAGTTTGGCTAACAAAGCCAACAGAACACAATAATGTGAGCATAGCCACTATGAGCTGGAATATCGCAGCTAAGGCAACTAATGCAACAAAAATTTAGTGAGAATTTAATCCATGAGTACATCTAACATTTCTGAGAGAGTTTAGGTGGTAACACAGCCAGACTGAAGAAATCAGAATAACATAGGCACTGTGTCTGAGCATGAATAATACATCCATGTTAACGTGGTCAGGATAAGAATAGTGTAGCCTAAATATCAAGTGACTGTAATAGAGAGGATACGACAGCCATTAAATTTCAATCTAGATAGAATGTAACCCATAGAGAGGGGAGGAAAAGTGATGAATCATATATGTATGTTTAACACCCGAGAGAAGGATGCGGTGGTACGGTACGTTCACCCACAGCTGATATAGATAGCAGGAGAGAGAGAGAGAGAGAGAGAGAGAGAGAGAGAGAGAGAGAGAGAGAGAGAGAGAGAGAGAGAGAGAGAGAGAGAGAGAGAGAGAGAGAGACAGAGGAGATGTTAATGAGGCCAGCAAACCAGGGCAGCCTGGAGACGTTCCCAGGCTTACACAACAGTGGTGACGCAACCTCCACTCCCCAGCGGAACTTCCACCTCCCCGGGTTAGTGGCTGCCTCACAAGACATGACAACTTATGTATTACACAACCAGGACCCGTGTGTTGAGAAGGACACGATCCTGCAATGCTTGCCACTCACTGGAAATTTGTGTGGCAGTTTATTTTCTTGAATTCTGTTTTCTTTTCACCTGTACATTGCATTCTTGTATGACAAAGCTGTATTTGGAGGAAATCTAAATTGATCTATAGATATGTTTTTCGTCAACGTAGCTCCAAAATAGGTTTATGCCTTCAGTACAAACATGCAAATATGTACTTGGAAATGTGCATGAACTTTGAGACCAAAGTTTTTTAGCATTAAGAAAAATGAACCCTTTATGAAGGCCTAGAGAAATTATATTAATCACCAGAAGAAATTCAAGGATTGGAAACGAAATACATGGATGCGTTTGAAGCGAGAGACAGTTGACTATTAAGAAAGGGGGTGACTGTGTTGTTGACTGGTTGGTAAAGATACTTAGTGTAAGTATGGCTCATGGTGAGGTGCCTGTGGATTGGTGGAATGCATGTATAGTGCCATTGTACAAAGGAAAAGGGGATAAAGATAAGTGGTCAACTAAAGAGGCGTACGTTCGTCGAGTATCAGAGCATCAGAGCATCAGATTGGGGAAGAGCAGTGTGGTTTCAGGTGTAGTAGAGTATGTGTGGATCAGGTGTTTGCTTTCAAGAATGTGTGTGCGAAATACTAAAATAAACAGATGGATTTGTATGTGGCATTTATGGATCTGGAGAAGGCATATGATAGGATGGATAGAGATGCTTTGTGGAAAGTCTTAAGAGTACATGGTGTTGGGGGTAAGCTGCTTGAAGCAGAAAAGTTTTTACCAGGGGTGTAAGGCATGTGTGCGAGTAGGAAGAGAGGAAAGTGATTGGTTCTCAGCAAAGGTCGGTCTGCGGCAGGGTTGTGTTATGTCCCCATGGTTGTTTAATTTGTTTATGGTTGGGTGGTTAGGTAGTTAAATGCAAAGGTTTCGGAGAGAGGGGCGAGTATGAAGTCTGTTGTGGATGAGAGGGCCTTGGAAGTGAGTCAGTTGTTGGTCGCCTATGATACAGCACTGTTGGCTGATTCAAGTGAGAAACTGCAGAAGTTAGAGACTGTGTTTAGAAAAGTGTGTGAAAAGAGAAAGTTGAGAGTAAATGCGAATAAGAGCAAATTATGAGGTACACCAGGGTTGAGGGACAAGTTAGTTGGGATGTGAGTTTGAGTAGAGAAATTCTAAAGAAGTGAAGTGATTTGGATACCTGGGAGTGGACTTAGCAGCGAATGGAACCATGGAAGTGGAAGTGAGTCACAAGGTGAGAGCGATGAAGAATGAGTGGAAAGAGAGAACGTTATCTCGGAGAGCGGAAATGGGCATGTTTGAAGAGATAGTAGTACCAAAAATATTATATGGTTGCGAAGTTGGGGCAATAGATAGGGCTGTACGGAGGAGGGTGAATGTGTTGGAAATGAAATGTTTGAGGACAGTATGTGGTGTGAGGTAGTTTGATCGAGTAAGTAATGAAAGGGTAAGAGAGATGAGTAGCAACGAAAGAGTTTTGTTGAGAGAAAATGTGTGTTGAAAAGGTTTGGCCATATGCAGACAATGAGTGAGGAAAGGTTGACAAAGAGGATATATGTGTCAGAGGTGAAGGGAACAAGAAGCGGAAGATCAAATTGGAGGTGGAAAGGTGGAGTGAAAATGATTTTGAGCGATTGGGGCCTGAACATGCAGGAGGGTGAGAGGTGTGCAAGGAATAAATTGAAATTGGAACGATGTGGCATACCGTGGTCGATGTGCTGTCAATGAACTAATCCAGGGCATGTGAAACGTCTGGGGTAAATCATGAAAAAGTCTGTAGGGCATGCATGTGGATAGGAAGTTGTGGTTTCGGTGCATTATATATGACAGCTAGAAACTGAGTGTGAACGAATGTGGCCTATTTTGTTTTCCTGGCGATACCTCGCTGACGCGGAGGGTGGCAATCCTGTTTTCTGTGGGGCTGGGTGGCACTGAGAATAGACGAAGGAAGGCAATAATGAACAAATATAGCTTTATGTGTATATGGATGTGTATGTGTATGTATATGTATGTATGCTTAC
>NC_092241.1:23216540-23291540 GCF_036320965.1 Panulirus ornatus
CAAAGTTTGTATATTTCAACGTCTCAGCCGTTACTTAATTTCAGTGTTGAATTTAATATACAAATTTTTGCTTCAAGATTACGTCAACGCATAGTTTGGCAATGTTGGTGACTATAGCCAACCTTTCGTCAAATGGTCATGCTAGCCAGTAGTGAGTGACTCTACCAACAAATCTCTCTCCACAGTTCTCTCTCTACCGTAGGGACATCTCACTCTCCTACCGATTATCTGTGAGCAACTTAAAACAGATCTAGAGCTGGACTTTCTACATCTTTCTAACATGAGACATACAGCATCACTCTTATAAAGAACATATATATATACATATATATATATATATATATATATATATATATATATATATATATATATATATATATATATATATATATATATATATATATATATATATATATATATATATATATATATTTATATATATATATATATATATATATATATATAAATATATATATATATATATATATATATATATATATATATATATATATATATATATATATATCAAAACCGCTAACACACTCATTTAGCTGCTCCCAAAACACTTGCCTCTCATGATCTTTCTTCTCATGCCCAGGTGCATATGCACCAATGATCACCCACCTCTCTCCATCAACTTTCAATTTTACCCATATTAATCGAGAATTTACTTTCTTACATTCTATCACATACTCCCACAACTCCTGTTTCAGGAGTATTGCTACTCCTTCCCTTGCTCTTGTCCTCTCACTAACCCCTGACTTCACTCCCCAGACATTTCCAAACCACTCTTCCCCTTTACCCTTGAGCTTCGTTTCACTCAGAGCCAAAACATCCAGGTTCCTTTCCTCAAACATACTACCTATCTCTCCTTTTTTCACATCTTGGTTACATCCACACACATTTAGGCACCCCACTCTGAGCCTTCGAGGAGGATGATCACTCCCCGCGTGACATCTTCTTCTGTTTCCCATTTTAGAAAGTTAATACAAGGAGGGGAGGATTTCCGGCCCCCCGCTCCCGTCCCCTCTAGTCGCTTTCTACGACACGCGAGGAATACGTGGGAAGTATTCTTTCACCCCTATCCCCAGGGATAATATACATATATATATACATATACACACACACACACACACACACACATATGCACATACACACACACACACACACATACATATATATACATATGAAAAATGTAAGAACAATTTAGAAACAAACTTTTAGCTTGAAATCCAATTTATAAGCTATAAGCTATAATTCTTGAAACATTATGGTCAAGAGACGTTTAGCATATAAACTATAACTATTGAAGCATGATCACCAAACAGCGTGCAGCATATTACCTATAATTATTGAAACATGATCGCCAAACAGCGTGCAGCATATTACCTATAATTATTGAAATATGATCACCAAACAGCGCGCAGCATATTACCTATAATTATTGAAACATGATCGCCAAACAGCGTGCAGCATATTACCTATAATTATTGAAATATGATCACCAAACAGCGCGCAGCATATTACCTATAATTATTGAAACATGATCGCCAAACAGCGTGCAGCATATTACCTATAATCATTCAAACAGGGTTCATCATACCTACTGTAACTGCTGATAAATGATTGCCAAACAGCGTGAAATATATACAAAAAACTACTGAAACAATCAGCAAACTGTGTGCATCATATAAACTATAAGTGATCAAATCGCAAAGCAACATTTAACGTATAGAGTTGTTGAAACATGAACACTTTGAAACGTTCAAACAACAGTTATTGAAACTTGATCGTCAAACAGCTTGCAACATATAACTACAACTATTGATACGATCATCAAGCAGATTGCAAGATATGAACTATAACTATTGAAACAATCGTAAACAACGTGCAACGTATAATTTATAATTCTTGAAACATGATCAAGCAGCATTCAACATATAAACTATAACTATTGAAATATGAAACAATATAATGTGCAGCATATTGCCTATAACTATTGAAATATAATCGATAAGCAGCATGTAATTTATAAGCTATAATTATTGAAGCATGATGGTCAAGAAACGTTCAACATATAAACTATAACTATCGAAACATGATTACCTAACAGCTTGCAACATATAACCTATAATCATTCAAACATGATCGACAAACAGCATGCAGCATATAACTTATAACTGTTGAATTACAATCACCTAAGAACGTGCAGCATATAACCTATAATTGTCAGAATATGATCAAAAAGCGTGCAAAATATTATCTATACATAGTCATTCCTATAACTGTTGAAGTATGATCAAGCACAGTGCAACATATAACCTATAATTATTCAAACATGATCGCCAAAAAGCATGCAGCATATAACCAATAATTGCCGAAATATGGTCACCAAACAGCGTGCAGCATATAACCTATAGTCATTCACACTTAATCACCAAACAGCGTGAAACTACCAACTATGATTGCTGATGAATAACTGCTAAACGTAAAAATTATATAATATGATAACTGAAATGTTATTGTCAAAGTGTGCAACATATAACTATATGTAGCATAATCGCCAAGCAACGTTCAACGCATAATGTATAATTGCTGAAAAAATGATCTAACGTTCAATTTGTAACTATCAAAACAATCGCCAGACAACATATATATAAACTACAATTGTTGAAACATGGTCGTCAAACAGCTTGCAAATTACATGATTATCGCAAAAATCGGTAATAACGTACAACATTATCACCAACCAGCATTTTGACATGTAAACTATAGCTATCGAAACATTATCGCCAAACAGCGTGTGACATATAACCTATAACTGGTGGAACATGATCCATCACACAATTCATAATCTATAATTCTTGAAATATGATGGTCAAGAAACGGTCAAAATATAACCTATAACTATTGAGAAATCACCAAACGAGCGTGCAATATACTAGCTATAATTGCTGATACATGATTGCCAAACAGCGTGAAAGATATAATATATATGTTGCAGTTTGCAACATATAGTCTGTAAAGGAGCATAATTGCCAAGCAACGTTCGACGCATAATCGATAATTGTTGAAACATGATCGCTGAACGACGTGCAATATGGAAACCATAATTCTTAAAACGTGATTGTCAAACAACTTGTAACATATAGATTATGATTGAAGCAATCGTGAACAACTTGCAACATACATCCTATAATTCTTGAAACATGATCGCCAATCAGCGCACGATATTTAACCTATAACCGGGTTATAGTGATGGGTGATTTGAATGCAAAGGTGAGTAATGTGGCAGTTGAGGGAATAATTGGTATGCATGGGGTGTTCAGTGTTGTAAATGGAAATGGTGAAGAGCTTGTAGATTTATGTGCTGAAAAAGGACTGATGATTGGGAATACCTGGTTTAAAAAGCGAGATATACATAAGTATACTTATGTAAGTAGGAGAGATGGCCAGAGAGCGTTATTGGATTACGTGTTAATTGACAGGCGTGCGAAAGAGAGACTTTTGGATGTTAATGTGCTGAGAGGTGCAACTGGAGGGATGTCTGATCATTATCTTGTGGAGGCTAAGGTGAAGATTAGTATGGGTTTTCAGAAAAGAGGAGTGAATGTTGGGGTGAAGAAGGTGGTGAGAGTAAGTGAGCTTGGGAAGGAGACCTGTGTGGGGAAGTACCAGGAGAGACTGTGTACAGAATGGAAAAAGGTGAGAACAATGGAAGTAAGGGGAGTCGGGGAGGAATGGGATGTATTTAGGGAATCAGTGATGGATTGCGCAAAAGATGCTTGTGGCATGAGAAGAGTGGGAGGTGGGCTGTTTAGAAAGGGTAGTGAGTGGTGGGATGAAGAAGTAAGAGTATTAGTGAAAGAGAAGAGAGAGGCATTTGGACGATTTTTGCAGGGAAAAAATGCAATTGAGTGGGAGAAGTATAAAAGAAAGAGACAGGAGGTCAAGAGAAAGGTGCAAGAGGTGAAAAAAAGGGCAAATGAGAGTTGGGGTGAGAGACTATCAGTAAATTTTAGGGAGAATAAAAAGATGTTCTGGAAGGAGGTAAATAGGGTGCGTAAGACAAGGGAGCAAATGGGAACTTCAGTGAAGGGCGTAAATGGGGAGGTGATAACAAGTAGCGGTGATGTGAGAAGGAGATGGAATGAGTATTTTTGAAGGTTTGTTGAATGTGTCTGATGACAGAGTGGCAGATATAGGGTGTTTTGGTCGAGGTGGTGTGCAAAGTGAGAGGGTTAGGGAAAATGATTTGGTAAACAGAGAAGAGGTAGTAAAAGCTTTGCGGAAGATGAAAGCCGGCAAGGCAGCAGGTTTGGATGGTATTGCAGTGGAATTTATTAAGAAAGGGGGTGACTGTATTGTTGACTGGTTGGTAAGGTTATTTAATGTATGTATGACTCATGGTGAGGTGCCTGAGGATTGGCGGAATGCGTGCATAGTGCCATTGTACAAAGGCAAAGGGGATAAGAGTGAGTGCTCAAATTACAGAGGTATAAGTTTGTTGAGTATTCCTGGTAAATTATATGGGAGGGTATTGATTGAGAGGGTGAAGGCATGTACAGAGCATCAGATTGGGGAAGAGCAGTGCGGTTTCAGAAGTGGTAGAGGATGTGTGGATCAGGTGTTTGCTTTGAAGAATGTATGTGAGAAATACTTAGAAAAGCAAATGGATTTGTATGTAGCATTTATGGATCTGGAGAAGGCATATGATAGAGTTGATAGAGATGCTCTGTGGAAGGTATTAAGAATATATGGTGTGGGAGGCAAGTTGTTAGAAGCAGTGAAAAGTTTTTATCGAGGATGTAAGGCATGTGTACGTGTAGGAAGAGAGGAAAGTGATTGGTTCTCAGTGAATGTAGGTTTGCGGCAGGGGTGTGTGATGTCTCCATGGTTGTTTAATTTGTTTATGGATGGGGTTGTAAGGGAGGTAAATGCAAGAGTCCTGGAAAGAGGGGCAAGTATGAAGTCTGTTGGGGATGAGAGAGCTTGGGAAGTGAGTCAATTGTTGTTCGCTGATGATACAGCGCTGGTGGCTGATTCATGTGAGAAACTGCAGAAGCTGGTGACTGAGTTTGGTAAAGTGTGTGGAAGAAGAAAGTTGAGAGTAAATGTGAATAAGAGCAAGGTTATTAGGTACAGTAGGGGTGAGGGTCAAGTCAATTGGGAGGTGAGTTTGAATGGAGAAAAACTGGAGGAAGTGAAGTGTTTTAGATATCTGGGAGTGGATCTGTCAGCGGATGGAACCATGGAAGCGGAAGTGGATCATAGGGTGGGGGAGGGGGCGAAAATTTTGGGAGCCTTGAAAAATGTGTGGAAGTCGAGAACATTATCTCGGAAAGCAAAAATGGGTATGTTTGAGGGAATAGTGGTTCCAACAATGCTGTATGGTTGCGAGGCGTGGGCTATGGATAGAGATGTGCGCAGGAGGATGGATGTGCTGGAAATGAGATGTTTGAGGACAATGTGTGGTGTGAGGTGGTTTGATCGAGTAAGTAACGTAAGGGTAAGAGAGATGTGTGGAAATAAAAAGAGCGTGGTTGAGAGAGCAGAAGAGGGTGTTTTGAAATGGTTTGGGCACATGGAGAGAATGAGTGAGGAGAGATTGACCAAGAGGATATATGTGTCGGAGGTGGAGGGAACGAGGAGAAGAGGGAGACCAAATTGGAGGTGGAAAGATGGAGTGAAAAAGATTTTGTGTGATCGGGGCCTGAACATGCAGGAGGGTGAAAGGAGGGCAAGAAATAGAGTGAATTGGAGTCATGTGGTATACAGGGGTTGACGTGCTGTCAGTGGATTGAAGCAAGGCATGTGAAGCGTCTGGGGTAAACCATGGAAAGCTGTGTAGGTATGTATATTTGCGTGTGTGGACGTGTGTATGTACATGTGTATGGGGGGGGGGGGGTTGGGCCATTTCTTTCGTCTGTTTCCTTGCGCTACCTCGCAAACGCGGGAGACAGCGACAAAGTATAAAAAAAAAAAAAAAAAAAAAAAAAAAAAAAAATATATATATATATATATATATATATATATATATATATGTTATTCAATATTATCAATTTTGCTTTGTGGCTGTCTCCCGCGATAGCGAGGTAGCGCAAGGAAACAGACGAAAGAATGGCCCAACCCACCCACATACACATGTATATACATGCACGTCCACACACGCAAATACACATACCTATACATCTCAATGTATAGATATACATACACGCACAGACATATACATATATACACATATACATAATTCATACTGTCTGCCTTTATTTATTCCCACACATGGAATAACAACCACCTCCCCCTCATGTGTGTGAGGTACCGCTAGGAAAAGACAACAAAGGCCCCATTCGTTCACACTCAGTCTCTAGCTGTCATGTAATAATGCACTGAAATCACAGCTCCCCTTTCACCTCCAGGCCCCACAAAACTTTCCATGGTTTACCCCAGACGCTTCACATGCCCTGGTTCAATCGATTGACAGCACGTCGACCCCGGTATACCCCATCGTTCCAATTCACTCTATTCCTTGCACGCCTTTCACCCTCCTGCATGTTTAGGCCCCGATCACTCAAAATCTTTTTCACTCCATCTTTACACCTCCAATTTGGTCTCCCACTTCTCCTCGTTCCCTCCATCTCTGACACATATATCCTCTTGGTCAATCTTTCCTCACTCATTCTCTCCATGTAACCAAAGTATTTCAAAACACCCTCTTCTGCTCTCTCAACCACACTCTATTTATTTCCACACATCTCTCTTGCTCTTACATTACTTACTCGATCAAACCACCTCACACCACATATTGTCCTCAAACATGTCATTTCCAGTACATCCACCCTCCTGCGCACAACTCTATCCATAGCCCACGCCTCGCAAACATACAACATTGTTGGAACCACTATTCCTTCAAACGTACCAATTTTTGCTTTCCGAGATAATGTTCTCGACTTCCAAACATTCTTCAAGGCTCCCAGAATTTTCGCCCCCTCCCCTACCCTATGATTCACTTCTGCTTCCATGGTTCCATCCGCTGCCAGATCCACTCCCAGATATCTAAAAAACTTTACTTCCTCCAGTTTTTCTCCATTCAAACTTACCTCCCAATTGACTTGACCCTCAACCCTACTGTACCTAATAACCTTGATATTATTCACATTAACTCTTAGTTGAATCATCAGCGAACAACAACTGACTCACTTCCCAAGCGCTCTCATCCACAACAGCCTGCATACTTGCCCTTCTTTCCAAAACTGTTGCTTTCACCTCCCTAACAACCTCATCCATAAACAAATTAAACAACCATGGAGACATCACACACCCCTGCCGCAAACCTACATTCACTGAGAACCAATCACTTTCCTCTCTTCCTACACGTACACATGCCTCACATCCTCGATAAAATCTTTTCACTGTTTCTAACAACTTGCCTCCCACACCATATATTCTTAATACTTTCCACAGAGCATCTCTATCAACTCTATCATATGCCCTCTCCAGATCCATAAATGCTACATACAAATCCATTTACTTTTTTAAGTATCTCTCACATAAATTCTTCAAAGCAAACACCTGATCCACACATCCTCTACCACTTCTGAAACCAAACTGCTCTTCCCCAGTCTGATGTTCTGTACATGCCTTCACCCTCTCAATCAATACCCTCCCATATAATTTCCCAGGAATACTCAACAAACTTATACCTCTAGAATTTGAGCTCTCACTCTTATCCCCTTTGCCTTTGTACAATGCCACTATGCAAACATTCCGCCAATCCTCAGGCACCTCACCATGAATCATACATACATTAAATAACCTTACCAACCAGTCAATAATACAGTCACCCCCTTTTCTAATAAATTCCACTGCAACCCATTCAAACCTACTGCCTTGCCGGCTCTCATCTTCCGCAAAGCTTTTACTACCTCTTCTCTATTTACCAAATCATCCTCCCTAACCCTGTCACTTTGCACACCACCTCGACCAAAACACCCTATATCTGCCACTCTATCACCAAACACATTCAACAAACTTTCAAAATACTCACTCCATCTCCTTCTCACATCACTACTTGTTATCACCTCCCCATTAGCCCCTTTCACTGAAGTTCCCATTTGCTCCCTTGTCTTACGCACTTTATTTACCTCCTTCCAAAACATCTTTTTATTCTCCCTAAAATCTAATGATACTCTCTCACCCAACTCTCATTTGCCCTCTTTTTCACCTCTTGCACCTTTCTCTTGACCTCCTGCCTCTTTCATTTATACATCTCCCACTCATTTGCATTTTTCCCTGAAAAAATCGTCCAAAGGCCTCTCTCTTCGCTGTCACTAATAACCTTACTTCTTCATCCCACCAGTCACTACCCTTTCCAATCTTCTCACCTCCCACGCTTCTCATGCCACAAGCATATTTTGCGGAAGCCATCACTACTTCAATATATGCATCCCATTCCTCCCCCACTCCACTTACCCCCTTTGTTCTCACTTTTTTCCATTCTGTACTCAATCTCTCCTGGTACTTCCTCATACAAGTCTCCTTCCCAGGCTCACTTACTCTCACCACTCTCTTCACACCAACATTCTCTCATCTTTTCTGAAAACCTCTACAAATCTTCACCTTCGCCTCCACAAGATAATGATCAGATATCCCTCCAGTTGCACCTCTCAGTACATTAACATCCAAAAGTCTCTCTTTCGCGCTCCTATCAATTAACACGTAATCCAATAACGCTCTCTGGCAATCTATCCTACTTACATACGTATAGTTATGTATATCTCGCTTTTTAAACCAGGTATTCCCAATCACCTGTCTTTTTCAGCGCATAAATCCACAAGCTATTCACCATTTCAATTTACAACACTGAACACCCCATGTATACAAATTATTCCCTCAACTGCCAAATTACTCACCTTTGCATTCAAATCACCCATCACTATAACCCGGTCTTGTGCATCAAAACCACTAACACACTCATTCAGCTGCTCCCAAAACACTTGCCTCTCATGATCTTTCTTCTCATGCCCAGGTGCATATGCACCAACAATCACCCATCTCTCTCCATGAACTTTCAATTATCCCATATCAATCTGGAATTTACTTTCTTACACTCTATCACATACTCTCACAACTCCTGTTTCAGGAGTAGTGCTACTCCTTCCCTAGCTCATGTCCTCTCACTAACCCCTGACTTTACTCCCCAGACATTCCCGAACCACTCTTACCCTTTACCCTTGAGCTTCATTTCACTCAGAGCCGAAACATCTAGGTTCCTTTCCTCAAACATACTACCTATCTCTCCTTTTTTCTCATCTTGTTTACATCCACACACATTTAGACACCCCAATCAGAGCCTTCGAGGAGGATGAGCACTCCCCGCGTGACTCCTTCTTCTGTTTCCCCTTTTAGAAAGTTGAAAATGTATATTATCCCTGGCGATAGGGGAGAAAGAATACTTCCCACGCATTCCTCACATGTCGTAGAAGGCGATTTAATGGGACGGGAGCGGGAGGCCAGAAACCCTCCCCTCCCTGTATTTTAACTTTCTAAAAGGGGAAACAGAAGAAGGAGTCACGCAGGGAGTGGTCATCCTCCTCGAACGCTCAGATTGGGGTGTCTTGATTTCTGTGGATGTAACCAAGATGAGAAAAAAGGAAAAGTAGGTAGAATGTTTGAGGAAAAGAACCTGGATGTTTTGGCTCTAAGTGAAAAGAAGCTTAAGGGTAAAGGGGAGGAGTTGTTTGGAAATGTCTTGGGAGCAAAGTCATGGGTTAGTGAGAGGACAAGAGCAAGGGAAGGAGTAGCACTACTCCTGAAACAGGAGTTTTGGGAGTATGTGATTGAGTGTAAGAAAGTAAATTCTAGATTGATATGGGTAAAACTGAAAATCGATGGAGAGAGATGGGTGACTATTGGTGCATATGTACCTTGGCATGAGAAGAAAGATAATGAGAGGCAAGTGTTTTAGGAGTAGGTGAGTGAATGTGTTAGTAGTTTTGATGCACGAGACCGGGTTATAGTGATGGGTGATTTGAATGCAAAGGTGGGAAATGGGCAGTTGAGGGAATAATTGGTGTACATAGGGTGTTCAGTGTTGTAAATGGAAATGGTAAAGAGCTTGTGGGTTTATGTGCTGAAAAAGGACTGGTGATTGGGAATACCTGGTTTAAAAAGAGAGAGATATACCTAAGTATATGTATGTAAATAGGAGAGATGGCCGGAAAGCGTGGTTGGATTACTTGTTAATTGATAGGCGCGCAAAAGAGAGACTTTTGGATGTTAATGTGCTGAGAGGTGCAAGTGCAGGGATGTCTGATCATCATCTTGTGGAGGCGAAGGTGAAGATTTATAGAGGTTTTCAGAAAAACAGAGAATGTTGGGGTGAAAAGAGGGGTGAGAGTAAGTGAGCTTGGGAAGGAGACTTGTGTGTGGAAGTACCAGGAGAGACTGAGTACAGAATGGAAAAAGGTGAGAACAAAGAACATGGGGCGAGGTAGGGAGGATCGGGATGTATTTAGGGAAGCAGTGATTGCTTGCGCAAAAGATGATTGTGGCATGAGAAGCGTGGGATGTGGGCAGATTAGAAAGAGTAGTGAGTGGTGGGATGAGAAGTAAAATTGTTAGTGAAGGAGAAGAGAGAGGCATTTGGACGATTTTTGCAGAGAAATAATGCAATGGAGTGGGAGATGTATAAAAGAAAGAGGCACGAGGTTAGGAGAAAGGTGCAAGAGGTGGAAAATAGGGAAAATGAGAGTGGGGGTGAGAGAGTATCATTAGATTTTAGGGAGAATAAAAAGATGTTTTGGAAGGAGGTAAATAAAGTGCGTAAGATCAAGGGAACAAATGGGAACTTCAGTGAAGGGAGCTAATGGGGAGGTTATAACAAGTAGTGGTGATGTGACAAGGAGATGGAGTGAGTATTTTGAAGGTTTGTGAATGTGTTTGATAATAGAGTGGCAGATATAGGGTGTTTTGGACGAGGTGGTGTGCAAAGTGAGAGGGTTAGGGAGAATGATTTGGTAAATAGAGAAGAGGTATTGGAAGCTTTGTGGAAGATGAAAGCTGGCAAGGCAGCGGGTTTGGAATGTATTGCAGTGGAATTGATTAAAAAGGGGGTGACTGTATTGTTGACAAACTTATTTAATGTATATGTGACTCATGGTGAGGTGACTGAGTATTGGCGGAATGCTTGCATAGTACCATTGTACAAAGGAAAAGGGGATAAGAGTGAGTGCTCAAATTACAGAGGTATGAGTTTGTTGATTATTCCTGGGGAATCATATGAGTGGGTATTGATTGGGATGGTGAAGGCATGTACAGAGCATCAGATTGGGGAAGAGCTGTGTGGTTTCAGAATTGGTAGAGGATGTGTGGATCAGGTGTTTGCTTTGAAGAATGTATGTGAGAAATTCTTAGAAAAGCAAATGGATTTGTATGTAGCATTTATGGATCTGGAGAAGGCATATTATAGAGATGATAGAGATGCTCCGTAGAAGGTATTAAGAATATCTGGTGTGGGAGGCAAGTTGTTGGAGGCAGTGAATCCATTACATCTCCCAGTCATTTCTATTATTTCCCTGCAAAAATCGTCCAAATACCTCTCTCTTCTCGTTCAGTAATAATCTTACTTCTTCATCCCACCACTTACTACCCTTCCTAATCTGCCCACCTCCCACGCTTCTCATGCCACAATCATCCATTGCACAAGCCATCACTGCTTCCCTAAATACATCCTATTCATCCCCACTCCCCTTACGTCCTTTGTTCTCACCTTTTTCCATTTTGTGCTCAGTCTCTCCTGGTACTTCCTCACACAAATCACCTTCCCAAGCTCACTTACTTTCACCCCTCTTTCCACCCGAACATTCTCTCTTCTTTTCTGAAAACCTTTACAAATCTTCACCTTCGCCTCCACAAGATGATGATCAGACATCCCTCCAGTTGCACATCTCAGCATATTAACATCCAAAAGTCTCTCCTTCGCGCGCCCATCAATTAACACGTAATCCAATAAGGCTCTCTGGCCACCTCACCTACTTACTTACGTATACTTATTTGTATCACTTTTTAAACCAGGTATTCCCAATCACCAGTCCTTCACCACATAAATCTACAATCTCTTCACCATTTCCATTTACAACATTGAACACCCTATGTACACCAATTATTCCCTCAACTGCCATATTACTCACTTTTCCATTCAAATCACCCATCACTATAACCCGGTCTCGTGCAGCAAACTACCAACACACTCAATCAGCTCCTTTCAAAACACTTGCCTCTCATGATCTTTCTTCTCATGGCCAGGTGCATATGCCCCAATAATCACCCATCTCTCTCCATCCACTTTCAGTTTTACCCACATCATTCTAGAGTTTACTTTCTTACACTCCATCAGATACTCCCACCACTCCTGTTTCAGGAGTAGTGCTACAATTTCCCTTGCTATTGTTCTCTCTCAGGCTCAGATTGGGGTGTCTAAATATGTGTGGATGTAATCAAGATGAGAAAAAAAGGAGAGATAGGTAGTATGTTTGAGAAAAGGAGCCTCGATGTTTTGACTCTGAATGAAACGAAGCTCAAGGGTAAAGGAGAAGAGTGGTGTGGGAATGTCTTGGGAGCAAAGTCAGGGGTTAGTGAGAGGACAAGAGCAAGGGAAGGAGTAGCATTACTCCTGAAACAGTAGTGGTGGGAGTATGCGATAGAGTGTAAGAAAGTAAATTCTAGATTGATATAGGTAAAACTGAAAGTTGATGGAGAGAGATGGGTGATTATTGGTGCATATGCACCTGGGCATGAAAAGAAAGATCATGAGAGGCAAGTGTTTTGGGAGCAGCTGAATGAGTGTGTTAGTGGTTTTGATGCACGAGACCGGGTTATAGTGATGGGTGATTTGAATGCAAAGGTGAGTAATGTGGCAGTTGAGGGAATAATTGGTATCCTTGGGGTGTTCGGTGTTGTAAATGGAAATGGTGAAAGGCTTGTAGATTTATATGCTGAAAAAGGACTGGTGATTGGGAATACCTGGTTTAAAAAGAGAGAGATACATAAGTATACGTATGTAAGTAGGAGAGTTGGCCAGAGGACGTTATTAGATTACGTGTTAATTGATAGGCGCGCAAAAGAGAGACTTTTGGATGTTAATGTGCTGAGAGGTGCAACTGGAGGGATGTCTGATCATTATCTTGTGGACGCGAAAGTGAAGATTTGCAGAGGTTTTCAGAAAAGATGAGAGAAAGTTGGGGTGAAAAGAGTGCTGAGAGTAAGTGAGCTTGGGAAGGAGACTTGTGTGAGGACGTACCAGGAGAGACTGAGTACAGAATGGAAAAAGGTGAGAATAAAGGAGGTAACGGGAGTGGGCGAGGAATGGGATGTATTTAGGAAAGCAGTGATGGCTTGCGCAAAAGATGCTTGTTGCATGAGAAGCGTGGGAGGTGGGAAGATTAGAAAGGGTAGTTAGTAGTGGGATGAAGAGGTAAGATTATTAGTGAAAGAGAAGAGAGAGGCATTTGGACGATTTTGGCAGGGAAATAATGCAAATAACTAAGAGACGTATAAAAGAAAAAGGTAGGAGGTCAAGAGAAAGGTGCAAGAGGTGAAAAAGAGGGCAAATGACACTTGGGGTGAGAGAGTATCATTAAATTTTAGGGAGAATAAAAAGATATTTTGGAAGGAGGTAAATAAAGTGCGTAAGACAAGGGAACAAATGGGAATTTCAGTGAAGGGGGCTAATGGGGAGGTGATAACAAGTAGTGGTTATGTTAGGAAATGGAGTGAGTATTTTGAAGGTTTGTTAAATGTGTTTGATGATAAAGTGGGAGATTTGGGGTGTTTTGGCCGAGGTGGTGTGCAAAGTGAGAGGATTAGGGAGGATTATTTGGTAAACAGAGAAGAGGTAGTGAAAGCTTTGCGGAAGATGAAAGCCGGTAAGGCAGCGGGTTTTGATGGCATTGCAGTCGAATCTATTAAAAACGGGGGTGACTGTATTGTTGACTGATTAGTAAGGTTATTTAATGTATATGTGACTCATGGTGAGGTGCCTGAGGATTGGCAGAATTCTTGCATAGTGCCATTGTACTAAGGCAAAGGGGACACAGGTGAGCGCTTAAATTACAAAGGTGTAAGTTTGCTGAGTATTCCTGGGATATTTTATGGGAGGGTATTGATTGAGAGGGTGAAAGCATGTACAGAGTATCAGATTGGGGAAGAGTAGTGTGGTTTCAAAAGTGGTAGAGGATGTGTGGATCAGGTGTTTGCTTTGAAGAATGTATGTGAGAAATACTTAGAAAAGCAAATGGATTTGGATGTAGCATTTATGGACCTGGAGAAGGCATATGATAGAGTTCATAGAGATGGTCTATGGAAGGTATTAAGAATATAATATATAATGATATATAATAATATAAAATATGATATATATAATAATATAAAATACATAATATATATAAGATATATATAAAATATAATGTATATATTATATAAAATATATAATAATATATGGTGTGGGATGCAAGTTGTTAGAAGCAGTGAAAAGTTTTTATCGAGGATATAAGGCATGTGTACGTGTAGGAAGAGAGGAAGTGATTGGTTCTCAGTGAATGTAGGTTTGCGGCAGGGGTGTGTGATGTCTCCATGGTTGTTTAATTTGTTTATGGATGGGGTTGTTAGAGAGGTGAATGCAAGGGTTTTGGAAAGAGGGGCAAGTATCTGTTGTAGATGAGAGCGCTTGGGAAGTGAGTCAGTTGTTCACTGATGATACAGCGCTGGTGGCTGATTCATGTGAGAAACTGCAGAAGCTGGTGACTGAGTTTGGTAAAGTTTGTGAAATAAGAAAGCTGAGAGTAAATGTGAATAAGAGCAAGGTTATTAGGTACAGTAGGGTTGAGGGTCTAGTCAATTGGGAGGTATTTTTGAATAGAGAAAAACTGGAGGAAGTGAAGTATTTAGATATCTAGGAGTGGATTTGGCAGCGGATGGAACCATGGAAGCGGAAGTGAATCATAGGGTGGGGGAGGGGGCGAAAATCCTGGGAGCCTTGAAGAATGTTTGGAAGTCGAGAACATTATCTCCGAAAGCAAAAATGGCTATGTTTGAAAGAATAGTGGTTCCAACAATGTTGTATGTTTGCGAGGCGTGGGTTATAGATAGAGTTGTGCGGAGGAGGTTGGATGTGCTGGAAATGAGATGTTTGAGAACAATATGTGGTGTGAGGTGGTTTGATAGAGTAAGTAATATAAGGGTAAGAGAGATGTGTGGTAATAAAACGAGTGTGGTTGACAGAGCAGAAGTGGTTATTTTGAAATGGTTTGGTCGCATGGAGAGAATGAGTGAGGAAAGATTGACCAAGAGGATATATATGTCAGAGGTGGAGGGAACGAGAAGTGGGAGACCAAATTGGAGGTGGAAAGATGAAGTGGAAAAGATTTTGAGTGATCGGGGCCTGAACATGCAGGAGGGTGAAAGGCGTGCAAGGAATAGAGTTAATTGGATCGATGTGGTATAACGGGGTTGACGTGCTGTCAGTGGATTGAATCAGGGCATGTGAAGCGTCTGGGGTAAACCATGGAAAGCTGTGTAGGTATGTATATTTGCGTGTGTGGACATGTATGTATATACATGTGTATGGGGGTGGGTTGGGCCATTTCTTTCGTCTGTTTCCTTGCGCTACATCGCAAACGCGGGAGGTATTGCAGTGGAATTTATTAAAAAAGGGGGTGACTGTATTGTTGACTGGTTGGTAAGGTTATTTAATGTATGTATGACTCATGGTGAGGTGCCTGAGGATTGGCGGAATGCGTGCATAGTGCCATTGTACAAAGGCAAAGGGGATAAGAGTGAGTGCTCAAATTACAGAGGTATAAGTTTGTTGAGTATTCCTGGTAAATTATATGGGAGAGTATTGATTGAGAGGGTGAAGGCATGTACAGAGCATCAGATTGGGGAAGAGCAGTGTGGTTTCAGAAGTGGTAGAGGATGTGTGGATCAGGTGTTTGCTTTGAAGAATGTATGTGAGAAATACTTAGAAAAGCAAATGGATTTGTATGTAGCATTTATGGATCTGGAGAAGGCATACGATAGAGTTGATAGAGATGCTCTGTGGAAGGTATTAAGAATATATGGTGTGGGAGGAAAGTTGTTAGAAGCAGTGAAAAGTTTTTATCGAGGATGTAAGGCATGTGTACGTGTAGGAAGAGAGGAAAGTGATTGGTTCTCAGTGAATGTAGGTTTGCGGCAGGGGTGTGTGATGTCTCCATGGTTGTTTAATTTGTTTATGGATGGGGTTGTTAGGGAGGTGAATGCAAGAGTTTTGGAAAGAGGGGCAAGTATGAAGTCTGTTGTGGATGAGAGAGCTTGGGAAGTGAGTCAGTTGTTGTTCGCTGATGATACAGCGCTGGTGGCTGATTCATGTGAGAAACTGCAGAAGCTGGTGACTGAGTTTGGAAAAGTGTGTGGAAGAAGAAAGTTAAGAGTAAATGTGAATAAGAGCAAGGTTATTAGGTACAGTAGGGTTGAGGGTCAAGTCAATTGGGAGGTGAGTTTGAATGGAGAAAAACTGGAGGAAGTGAAGTGTTTTAGATATCTGGGAGTGGATCTGGCAGCGGATGGAACCATGGAAGCGGAAGTGGATCATAGGGTGGGGGAGGGGGCGAAAATCCTGGGAGCCTTGAAGAATGTGTGGAAGTCGAGAACATTATCTCGGAAAGCAAAAATGGGTATGTTTGAAGGAATAGTGGTTCCAACAATGTTGTATGGTTGCGAGGCGTGGGCTATGGATAGAGTTGTGCGCAGGAGGATGGATGTGCTGGAAATGAGATGTTTGAGGACAATGTGTGGTGTGAGGTGGTTTGATCGAGTGAGTAACGTAAGGGTAAGAGAGATGTGTGGAAATAAAAAGAGCGTGGTTGAGAGAGCAGAAGAGGGTGTTTTGAAGTGGTTTGGGCACATGGAGAGGATGAGTGAGGAAAGATTGACCAAGAGGATATATGTGTCGGGGGTGGAGGGAACAAGGAGAAGAGGGAGACCAAATTGGAGGTGGAAAGATGGAGTGAAAAAGATTTTGTATGATCGGGGCCTGAACATGCAGGAGGGTGAAAGGAGGGCAAGGAATAGAGTGAATTGGAGCGATGTGGTATACCGAGGTTGACGTGCTGTCAGTGGATTGAATCAGGGCATGTGAAGCGTCTGGGGTAAACCATGGAAAGCTGTGTAGGTATGTGTAGTTGCGTGTGTGGATGTATGTATATACATGTGTATGGGGGTGGGTTGGGCCACTTCTTCCGTCTGTTTCCTTGCGCTACCTCGCAAATGCTGGAGACAGCGGCAAAAAAAAAAAAAAAAAAAAAGAAAATATATATATATATATATATATATATATATATATATATATATATATATATATATATATATATATATATATTTATATATATATATATATATATATATATATATATATATATATATATATTTTATTATTATTATTTCACTATTTTGCTCTGTCGCTGTCTCCCGCGTTAGGATGGCCCAAAAGAATGGCCCAACCCGCCCACATACACATATATATACATACATGTCCACACACGCACAATATACATACCTATACATCTCAATGTATACATATATATACACACACAGACATATACTTATATACACATGTACATAATTCATACTGTCTGCCTTTATTTGTTCCCATCGTCACCTCGCCACACATGGAATAACATCCCCCTCCCCCCTCATGTGTGCGAGGTAGCGCTAGGAAAAACACAAAAGGCCCTATTCCTTCACACTCAGTCTCTAGCTGTCATGTAATAATGCACCGAAACCACAGCTCCCTTTCCACATCCAGGACCCACACGCTTTGCATGGTTTACCCCAGACGCTTCACATGCCCTGGTTCAATCCACTGACAGCAGGTCGACCCCGGTATACCACATCGTTCCAATTCACTCTATTCCTTGCACGCCTTTCACCCTCCTGCATGTTCAGGCCCCGATCACTCAAAATCTTTTTCACTCCATCCCTCCATCTCCAATCTGGTCTCCCACTTCTCTTCGTTCCCTCCACCTCTGACACATATATACTCTTGGTCAATCTTTCCCCACTCATTCTCTCCATGTGACCAAACCATTTCAAAACACCCTCTTCTGCTCTCTCAACCACACTCTTTTTATTTCCACACATCTCTCTTACCCTTACATTACTTACTCGATCAAACCACCTCACACCACATATTGTCCTCAAACATCTCATTTCTAGCACATCCACCCTACTGCGCACAACTCTATCCATAGCCCACGCCTCACAACCATACAACATTGTTGGAACCACTATTCTTTCAAACATACCCATTTTTGCTTTCCGAGATAATGTTCTCGACTTCCAAACATTCTTCAAGGCTCCCAGAATTTTCGCCCCCTCCCCCACCCTATGATTCACTTCCGCTTCCATGGTTCCATCCGCTGCCAGATCCACTCCCAAATATCTAAAACACTTCACTTCCTGCAGCTTTTCTCCATTCAAACTTACCTCCCAATTGACTTGACCCTCAACCCCACTGTACCTAATAACCTTGCTCTTATTCACATTTACTCTTAACTTTCTTTTTTCACACACTTTACCAAACTCAGTCACCAGCTTCTGCAGTTTCTTACATGAATCAGCCACCAGCCCTGTATCATCAGCGAACAACAACTGACTCACCTCCCAAGCTCTCTCATCCACAACAGACTGCATACTTGCCCTCTTTCCAAAACCCTTGCATTCACCTCCCTAACAACCGCATCCATAAACAAATTAAACAACCATGGAAACATCACACACCCCTGCCGCAAACCTTCACTCACTGAGAACCAATCACTTTCCTCTCTTCCTACACGTCCACATGCCTTACATCCTCGATAAAAACTTTTCACTGCTTCTAACAGCTTGCCTCCCACACCATATATTCTTAATACCTTCCACAGAGCATCTCTATCAACTCTATCATATGCCTTCTCCAGATGCATAAATGCTACATACAAATCCATTTGTTTTTCTAAGTATTTCTCGCATACATTCTTCAAAGCAAACACCTGATCCACACATCCTCTACCACTTCTGAAACCACACTGCTCTTCCCCAGTCTGATGCTCTGTACATGCCTTCACCCTCTCAATCAATACCCTCCCATATATATATATATATATATATATATATATATATATATATATATATATATATATATATATATATATATATATATATATATATATATATATATATATATATATATATATATATATATATATATATATATATTTGTATATGTGAATGTGAATAAGTGCAAGGTTATTAGGTACAGTAGGGTTGAGGGGCAAGTCAACTGGGAGGTAAGTTTGAATGGAGAAAAACTGATGGTAGTAAAGTGTTTTAGATACCTGGGAGTGGATCTGGCAGCGGATGGAACCATGGAAGCGGAAGTGAAACATAGGGTGGGGGAGGGAACGAAAATCCTGGGAGCCTTGAAGAATGTTTGGAAGTCGAGAACATTATCTCCGTAATCAAAAATGGCTATGTTTGAAGGAATAGTGGTTCCAACAATGTTGTATGGTTGCGAGGCGTGGGCTATGGATAGAGTTGTGCGCAGCAGTGTGGATGTGCTGGAAATGAGATGTTTGAGGACAATATGTGGTGTGAGGTGGTTTGATCGAGTAAGTAATGTAAGGGTAAGAGAGATTTATGGAAGTAAAAAGAGCGTGGTTGAGGGAGCAGAATAGGGTGTTTTGAAATGGTTTGGGCACATGGAGAGAATGAGTGAGGAAAGATTGACCAAGAGGATATATATATATATATATATATATATATATATATATATATATATATATATATATATATATATATATATATATATATATATATATATATATATATATATATATATATATATATATATCCCTGGGGATAGGGGATTAAGAATACTTCCCACGTATTCCCTGCGTGTCGTAGAAGGCGACTAAAAGGGGAGGGAGCGGGGGGCTGGAAATCCTCCCCTCTCGTTTTTTTTTTTAATTTTCCAAAAGAAGGAACAGAGAATTGGGCCAGGTGAGGGTATTCCTTCAAAGGCCCAGTCCTCTGTTCTTAATGCTACCTCGCTAACGCGGGAAATGGCGAATAGTTCAAAAGAAAAGATATATATATATATATATATATATATATATATATATATATATATATATATATATATATATATATATATATATATATATATATATATATATATATATGTGGCCTTTGTTGTCTTTTCGTAGCACTACTTCATTTGCATTTGGGGGGAGGGTCTTGTCATTTCATGTGTGGCGAGGTGGCAACGGGAATGAAGAAAAGCGGCAAATATGAATTATGCACATGTGTATATGTCTGTGAATGTATGTATATGTATACGTTGAAATGTATAGGTATGTATATGTGCAAGTGTGGACGTGTATGCATATACATGTGTATGTAGGTGGGTTCGGCCATTCTTTTGTCTGTTTCCTTGCGCTACCTCGCTAACGCGGGAGACAGTGACAAAGTAGAATAAAAAAAAAAAAAAAAAATATATATATATATATATATATATATATATATATATATATATATATATTATATATATATATATATATATATATATATATATATATATATATATATATATATATATATATATATATATATATATATATATATATATATATTTATGTATATATATATATATATATATATATATATATATATATATATATATATATATATATATATATATATACATTACAGTCACGGACAAAATGTCAACAGCAAGGCCGTGCCGTAATTGAAATATAGAAGGTTAATGAAAGGAAAAATGAAAAAACCATGAGGAGAAGTGTTTATGAATTCTAGAAGTGAAAAACCTGTCTATTAAATTTTACTACATCATAGTTTTTGGGAAAGACATATGAGGGTAAAGAATTCCAAAGCTTCGAGGTGTACGGCAGGAAATAGATATCAAAACGGCCAACCCTTCAGTTGCCAACGGTAATCCTGTAATGCAGCAGCTTGCCGAGTGTTGTGTGGTACATACATGCTACAAGTATAATCCAAAGCGTGGAAGCTATGTAAATTTCTGATAGTGGGCAGTGTGTGGTAATGGTAATTACTGTTTACCATGAATTTCCATATCATAAGCAGCTGATGATAGTGTGTGCTACTGGAGGTTGAGTGTTGTAATGTTCTTAGTGCTAGAGAAACTGAAGTGGTAGTAAGCATTTGTGGATTAGATTAGATTGCTGTACGTTATATGAATGTCTCAGATGGCGTTCCTCTTGTACTACCAGCTCCAGTATGTAAACTTTGTATACTGAATACCTTCTAACTACCAGTACTAAAGACGATAGTTTCGTGTAAATAGTTTTACTCTTTTCTTTTTTAAACCTATAAACTTGACGGACACCAATTCTATGAAGAACAGACGTATTTGGATATCGGAGAAAAACATTATGTTGGAGGATCCAGAACTCAGGGTCCACAATCAAGACAGTGACCAATACTACTGAATATCTTATCGCTTTCCGTCTCGTTTTATAGCCAGTTTGTCATCAGCAGACACGCTATGTCCACCTCCAATCGATGTCTCTCAGAAATTTGCTCTCATTATCATTTGACGAGAGGAGAGACACTACGAGGAGAGACACTGGGAGTAGAGACACTGGGAGGAGAGACACTGAGACTAAAGACACTGGGAGGAGAGACACTGGGAGTAGAGACACTGGGAGTAGAGACACTGGGAGGAGAGACACTGAGACTAAAGACACTGGGAGGAGAGACACTGGGAGGAGAGACACTGGGAGGAGAGACACTGGGAGTAGAGACACTGGGAGGAGAGACACTGGGAGGAGAGACACTGGGAGGAGAGACACTGGGAGTAGAGACACTGGGAGGAGAGATACTGAGAGTAAAGACACTGGGAGGAGAGACACTGGGAGTAGAGACACTGGGAGTAGAGACACTGGGAGGAGAGACACTGGGAGTAGAGACACTGGGAGGAGAGACACTGGGAGGAGAGACACTGGGAGGAGAGACACTGGGAGTAGAAACACTGGGAGGAGAGACACTGGGAGGAGAGACACTACGAGGAGAGACACTGGGAGTAGAGACATTACGAGGAGAGACACTGGGAGTAAAGACACTGGGAGTAGAGACACTGGGAGGAGAGACACTGGGAGGAGAGACACTACGAGGAGAGACACTGGGAGTAGAGACATTACGAGGAGAGACACTGGGAGTAAAGACACTGGGAGTAGAGACGCTGGGAGGAGAGACACTGGGAGGAGAGACATTGAGAGTAGAGACACCGGGAGGAGAGATACTGGGAGTAGAGACACTAGGAGGAAAGACACTGAGAGGAGAGACACTGGAAGTAAAGACACTAGGAGGAGAGACACTGGGTGGAGACTCGGGGAGGAGAGACACTGGGAGTGAGAGACACTGGGAGTAAGGACACTAGGAGGAGAGACACTGGGAGGAGAGACACTGAGAGGAGAGACACTGGGAGGAGAGACACTGGAAGGAGAGACACTGTACACTAAAGCGAAGGAAATTAAAGCTGATCGTAACCTAACCGTTGGACATCTGGAGAACTAGGTTGTTGGCGAGTCAGACCTGTACAACCAGGTGAAGACAGACATTGTCTACCTTCAGATGAACCCAATATGAAGAACATTAGGAAGAGTGTCAGAAATAATTCCGGGATATGTGAAATAAGACATCTTGAATCCTTTGTTCAGAACACATGATGAAACTCTCGCGACGATACATATTCAGAAACAAAATCAAAACTGATTAATCTGGAGAATTACTAAATTTTCCAAGGAAAGCGACCAGCTAAGTCAGCCTGCACGTTTGTCACATAAATCTGTTTACATGAAACTGTTCAAATGTGTCCAGTTTAGTGACATCTGTCGTTCCACATTCTTCAAATAGGAAAATATAGAATTGTCTCTGATCATTTTCTTCTCTAGAATTATACTTGTTCCCAGATTACATATATAGTTTCGTTGAGCTATAGCTTACACGCCATAGCCTTACAATCCTAGTATTTACTTCCTTTGTTCATCTCATCATCAGGCATATCTTTCCTCACAGCACATCTGTCTTGCCTAAACACAATGGTACCTGGCCATCGTCGCTTGAACACTGACTTGTGAGTCTGCTGATCACATAAGTGAATCCGGCACCATTTTCTTTCATTAGAACGACTGTTCAAAACCAAATAAGGCGTTATTGGAACAAAATTGCATACAGCTACTTTTGCGGTGTGTAATCCATTGCTTCTATGTAGTCTTGTGTGAGTAGGATCCGCCATATCACCCTCCCTTTTTGTAACATTTCTATTTAACAATATGTTTGCAAAATGAAAGTCAGATACATTTATTTACATAAAACTGTAGATGGATATATCTATATGGTATTTCATGAGCTTGTCAAAGGATGAGCCTGAGCCACTGCACCGCTGTAGTCATCGAATCTTGCTGTATTACCAGCAACTTATTTGCTAGTACTCACTTTGTCATCGTAGAAAAATCATCATGCAATTGCTGAAGGTGGGCCATGGCGCCTCCTACCCCAAAAACAAGACCACTTCTTGCTCTTAAGCGAAGTGAAGCCTCAAGCCGTCCCCAGCAGCTCTGTCGGACCATAGGTCGATACCAAGCACTTCACTCACTCACCCACATTTCTTTCACAACTTGGGCATGATGACTCGGTTGTCAGAGTTATTGATGGATACAAGTGAATAAGTGATGATACTACGAATACTAGCCGTATACAGAGGGCTAGAACGTTGCAACTCTCCCAATGCTTTACAAATGTAAGCTTACATGGTAGACCCAACTGGAGATGTTTCTCTCACCATCAAGTCGTTCAGCAATGACAAAACACAGTTCACTGGTGCTTTGTTATTACTTTTGACAACCTGGAACCAACATCTACCAGACTTGTCTAAGAAGTAGTTAACTCGTCCAGTACAGAAGTTTTGCTGAGAAAGTTACTTGAATTCTCTTGCACCGCCTTAAGCTAGAGCCTTACTGATGCGATTATGGAACAGATATATCAAGAAATGTAACCATCTCTCGCTCCTTTTCCCCAGACATACCAGAAGCAAAAGGGGAGAGTGTTTTGCATAATCACTCACAAGTAGAATCTAACTCTCACCTTAAATGCTGCCACCATAAACATGTGGTGACAAGATGCATGAAATTCCTAGTTAGTGTACATCTTTTCCATCAACAAAACACTGAACACTAATCTCTTCATTTAAATCGTCAGGATATCCATTGCGAAGCTGCTCCTAAGAGTTAGTAAACCATAGCGAAGCTGCTTCCAAAAAGTAGTGAACCAGAGTGTAGCTGCTTCCAAGAGGTAGTGAACCATAGCGAAGCTGCTTCACAACATTTAAGAATAAAGTCTATTACCATTACCACATCTCTTCCATATTAGGCACCGCTACGGCATTTGTGCAGTGAAAAATGAGAACTATAATATGAATACGTTTGTTGCAATTCCTTTAATAATTGAGATTCTGATATTGTAACATTATAAAAGCCATTACGTATTTTCATTTGTAGCCACAAAAATGGATGAATTATTTGATTCTCAACACTTTAGTTACATTGCCTCACTGGAGCATAGGTATTACTTTTTCCATAATGCATTTATCATATTATGCATTCATTATATTTTCTTTATGTTACCTGAGACAACACGGGCGGCTGAGGCTCTAATCAAGGCCAACCCATTAACGACATATATATATATATATATATATATATATATATATATATATATATATATATATACATATATATATATATATATATATATATATATATATATATATATATATATATATATATATATATATATTTCTTTTTTTTTATACTTTGTCGCTGTCTCCCGCGTTTGCGAGGTAGCGCAAGGAAACAGACGAAAGAAATGGCCCAACCCCCCCCATACACATGTATATACATACGTCCACACACGGAAATATACATACCTACACAGCTTTCCATGGTTTACCCCAGACGCTTCACATGCCTTGATTCAATCCACTGACAGCACGTCAACCCCGGTATAACACATCGCTCCAATTCACTCTATTCCTTGCCCTCCTTTCACCCTCCTGCATGTTCAGGCCCCGATCACACAAAATCTTTTTCACTCCATCTTTCCACCTCCAATTTGGTCTCCCTCTTCTCCTTGTTCCCTCCACCTCCGACACATATATCCTCCTGGTCAATCTTTCCTCACTCATCTTCTCCATGTGCCCAAACCATTTCAAAACACCCTCTTCTGCTCTCTCAACCACGCTCTTTTTATTTCCACACATCTCTCTTACCCTTACGTTACTCACTCGATCAAACCACCTCACACCACACATTGTCCTCAAACATCTCATTTCCAGCACATCCATCCTCCTGCGCACAACTCTATCCATAGCCCACGCCTCGCAACCATACAACATTGTTGGCACCACTATTCCTTCAAACATACCCATTTTTGCTTTCCGAGATAATGTTCTCGACTTCCACACATTCTTCAAGGCCCCCAGAATTTTCGCCCCCTCCCCCACCCTATGATCCACTTCCGCTTCCATGGTTCCATCTGCTGCCAGATCCACTCCCAGATATCTAAAACACTTCACTTCCTCCAGTTTTTCTCCATTCAAGCTCACCTCCCAATTGACTTGACCCTATACTCCTGAAACAGGAGAGGTGGGAGTATGTGATAGAGTGTAACAAATTAAACTCTAGATTTATATGGATAAAGGTGAAAGTGGATGGAGAGAGATTGGTGATTATTAGTGCATTTGCACCTGGGCTTGATAAAAAAGATCGTGAGAGGCAAGGTGTTTTGGGAGCAGGTTGTGAGTGTGTTAGTAGTTTTGCTGCACGTGACCAGGTTATAGTGATGGGAGATTTAAATTCAAGGGTGAGTAATGTGGAAGTTGAGGGAATAATTGGTGTACATAGGGAGTTCAGTGTTGTAAATGGAAATGGTGAAGAGCTTGTAGATTTATGTGCTGAAAAAGGATTGGTGATTGTGAAAACCTGGCATAAAAAGAGAGATATGCATAAGTATACGTATGTAAGTAGGAGAGATGGCCAGAGACCGTTATTGGATTACGTGTTAATTGATAGGTACGAGGAAGAGAGGCTTTTGGATGTTAATGTGCTGAGAGGTGCAACTGGAGGAATGTTTGATCATTATCTTGTAGAGGCGAAGGTGAAGCTTTGTAGAGGTTTTCAGAGAAGATGAGAGAATGTTAGGGGAAGAGAGTGGTGAGAGTAAGTGAGCTTGGGAAGGAGACTTGCGTGAAGAAGTACCAGGAGAAAATGAGTACAGAATGGAAAGAGGTGAGAACAAGGGACATAAGGGGAGTGGAGGAAGAATTGGATGTATTTAGGGAAGCAGTGATGGCTTGCCTAAAAGACGCTTGTGGCACGAGAAGAGTGGGAGGTGGGCAGATTAGAAAATGCGTTGAGTAGTGGGATGAAAAGTTAAGATTGTTAGTGAAAGTGAAAAGAGAGGCATTTGGACGATTTTTGCGGGGAAAAAATGCAAATGAGTGGGAGATGTATAAAAGAAAGAAGCAGGAGGTCAAGAGAAAGGTGCAAGAGGTGAAAAAGGGGTCAAATGAGATTTGGGGTGAGAGAGTATCATTAAATTTTAGGGAGAGAAAAATGGTGTTTTGGAAGGAGGTAAATAATGTGTGTAAGACAAGGGAATCAATAGGAACTTCAGTGAAGGGGGCTAATGGGGAGGTGATAACAAGTATTGGAGATGTGAGGAGATGGAGTGAGTATTTTGAAAGTTTGTTGAATGCATTTGATGATAGAGTGGCAGATATGGGATATTTTGGTCGAGGTGGTGTGCAAAGTGAGAGGGTTAGGGAAAATTACTTTGTAAACAGATAAAAGGTAGTAAAAGCTTTGCGGAAGATGAAAGCCAGCAAGGCAACGGGTTTAGATGGTATTGCAGTGGAATTTGTTAAAAAAGGGGGTGACTGTATAGTTGACTTGTTGGTGAGGTTGTTTAATGTATGTATTATTCATGGTGAGGTGCCTGAGGATTGGCGGAATGCGTGCATAGTGCCATTGTACAAAGGCAAAAGGGATAAGAGTGAGTGCTAAAATTACAGAGGTATAATTTTGTTGAGTATTGCTGGGAAATTATATGGGAGGGTATTGATTGAGAGGATGAAGGCATGTACAGAGCATCAGATTGGGGAAGAGCAGTGCGCTTTCAGAAGTGGTAGAGGATGTGTAGATCAGGTGTTTGCTTTGAAGAATGTATGTGAGAAATACTTAGAAAAGCAAATGGATTTGTATGTAGCATATATGGATCTGGAGAAAGCATATGATAGAGTTGATAGAGATGCTCTGTGGAAGGTATTAAGAATATATGGTGTGGGAGGCAAGTTGTTAGCAGCGGCGAAAAGTTTTTATCGAGGATGTAAGACATGTTTACGTGTAGGAGAGAGGAAAGTGATTGGTTCTCAGCGAATGTAGGTTTGCGGCAGGGGTGTGTGATGTCTCCGTGGTTGTGTAATTTTTTTACGGATGTGGTTGTTAGGACGATGAATGCAAGAGATTTGGAAAGAGGGGCAAGTATGCAGTCTGTTGTGGATGAGAGAGCTTGGGAAGTGAGTCAGTTGTTGTTCGCTGATGATACGGCGCTGGTGTGAGAAACTGAGTTTGGTAAAGTGTGTGAAAGAAGAAAGCTGAGAGTAAATGTGAATAAGATCAAGGTTATTAGGTACAGTAGGGTTGACGGACAAGTCAATTGGGGAGTAAGTTTTAATGGAGAAAAACTGGAGGAAGTGAAGTGTTTTAGATAACTGGGAGTGGAATTGGCAACGGATGGAACCATGAAAATGGAAGTAAATCATAGGATGATGAAGTGGGCGAAAGTTTTGGGAGCGTTGAAGTATGTCTGGAAGTCGAGAACATTATCTCAGAAAGCAAAAATGGGTATGTTTGAAGGAATAGTGGTTCCAACAATGATATATGGTTGCGAGGCGTGGGCCATAGATAGAGTTGTGCGGAGAAGGGTAATTGTGCTGGAAATGAGATGTTTGAGGAAAATATGTGGTGTGAGGTGGTTTGATCGAGTATGCAATGGAATGGTAAGAGAGATGTGTGTTATTAAAAAGAGTGTGGTTGAGAGAGCAGAAGAGGGTGTTTTTAAATGGTTCGGTCAGATGAAGATAATGAGCGAGGAAAGATTGACAAAGAGGATATATGCGTCGGAGGTAGAGGGAATGAGGAGAAGTGGTAGACCAAATTGGAGGTGGAAAGATGGAGTGAAAAAGATTTTGATAGATCGGGGCCTGAACATGCAGGAGGGTGAAAGGCGTTCAAGGAATAGAGTGAATTGGAACGATGTGGTATACCGGCGTCGACGTGCTGTTAGTGGATTGAACCAGGGCATGTGAAGCGTCTGGAGTAAAACGTGAAAAGGTCTGTGGGGCCTGGATGTGGAAAGGGAGCTGTGGTTTCGGTGCATCATTACATGACTGCTAGAGACTCAGTGTGAACGAAAATGGCCTTTGTTGTCTTTTCCTAGCGGTACCTCGCACATATGAAGGGGGAGGGGGTTGTTATTTCATGTGTGGTGGTATGGCGATGGGAATGAACAAAGGTAGCCAGTATGAATTATGTACATGTGTACATATGTATATGTATATGTCTGTGTGTGTATATATATATGTATACGTTGATATGTATATCTATGTATATTTAAGTGTGTGGACTTGTATGTATATACATGTGTATGTAGGTGGGTTTGGCCATTCTCTCGTCTGTTTCCTTGCTCCACCTCGCTAAGGCGGGAGACAGAGACAAAGGAAAATAATAAAATATGTATATATATATATATATATATATATATATATATATATATATATATATATATATATATATATATATATATATATATATATATATGTATATTTATCCCTAGGGATAGGGGAAAAAGAATACTTCCCACGCATTCCTCACGTGTCGTAGAAGGCGACTAAAGGGGACGGGAGCGGGGGGCGAGAAACCCTCCCCTCCTTGTATTTTAACTTTCTATAAGGGGAAACAGAAGAAAGAGTCACATGGGGAGTGCTCATCCTTATCGAAGGCTCAGACTGGGGTATCTAAATGTGTGTGGATGTAACCAAGATGAGAAAAAAGGGGATATAGGTAGTATGTTTGAGGAAAGGAACCTGGATGTTTTGGCTCTGAGTGAAACGAAGCTCAAGGGTAAAGGGGAAGAGTGGTTTGGGAATGTCTTGGGAGTAAAGTCAGGGGTTAGTGAGAGGACAAGAGCAAGGGAAGGAGTAGCACTACTCCTGAAACAGGAGTGGTGGGAGTATGTGATAGAGTATAAGAAAGTAAACACTAGATTGATTTGGGTAAAACTGAAAGTTGATGGAGAGAGATGGGTGATTATTGGTGCATATGCACCTGGGCATGAGAAGAAAGATCATGAGAGGCAAGTGTTTTGGGAGTAGCTGAATGAGTGTGTTAGTGGTTTTGATGCACGATACCGGGTTATAGTGATGGGTGATTTAAATGCAAAGGTGCGTAATGTGGCAGTTGAGGGAATAATTGGTATACATGGGGTGTTCAGTGTTGTAAATGGAAATGGTGAAGAGCTTGTAGATTTGTGTGCTGAAAAAGGACTGGTGATTGGAAAACTTAGTTTAAAAAGAGAGATATACATCAGTAGACGTGTGTAAGTAGGAGAGATGGTCAGAGAGCGTTTTTGGATTACGTGTTAATTGATAGGCGCGCGAAATAGAGACTTTTGGATGTTAATATGCTGAGAGGTGCAACTGGAGGGATGTCTGATCATTATCTTGTGGAAGCGAAGGTGAAGATTTGTAGAGGTTTTCATAAAAGAAGAGAGAATGCTGGGGTGAAGAGAGTGGTGAGAGTAAGTGAGCTTGGGAAGGAGACTTGTGTGAGGAAGTACCAGGAGAGACTGAGTACAGAATGGAAAAAGGTGAGAAGAAAGGAGGTAAGGGGAGTGGGGGAGGAATGAGATGTATTTAGGGAAGCAGTGATGGCTTGCGCAAAAGAATCTTGTGGCATGAGAAGCGTGGGAGGTGGGCAGATTAGAAAGGGTAGTGAGTGGTGGGATGAAGAAGTAAGAGTATTAGTGAAAGAGAAGAGAGAGGCATTTGAACGATTTTTGCAGGGAAATAATGCAAATGAGATTAGATGTATAAAAGAAAGAAGCAGGAGGTCAAGAGAAAGGTGCAATAGGTGAAAAAGAGGGCAAATGAGTGTTGGGGTGAGAGAGTATCATTAAATCTTAGGGAGAATAAAAAGATGTTTTGGAAGGATGTAAATAATGTGCGTAAGACAAGGGAACAAATGGGAACTTCATTGAAGGGGGCTAATGGGGAGGTGATAACAAGTTGTGGTGATGTGAGAAGATGGAGTGAGTATTTTGAAGGTTTCTTGAATGTGCTTGATGATTGAGTGGCAGATATAGGGTGTTTTGGTCGAGGTGGTGTGCAAAGTGAGAGGGTTAGGGAATATGATTTGGTAAACAGAGAAGAGGTAGTAAAAGCTTTGCGGAAGATGAAAGCCGGCAAGGCAGCAGGTTTGGATGGTATTTCAGTGGAATTTATTAAAAAAGGGGTTGACTGTATTGTTGACTTGTTGGTGAGGTTATCTAATGTATGTATGATCCATGGTGAGGTGCCAGAGGATTGGCGGAATGCTTGCATAGTGCCATTGTACAAAGGCAAAGGGGACAAAGGTGATTGCTCAAATTACAGCGGAATAAGTTTGTTGATTATTCCAGGGAAATTACATAGGAGGGTATTGATTGAGAGGGTGAAGGCATGTACAGAGCATCAGATTGGGGAAGAGCAGTGTGGTTTCAGAAGTGGTAGATGATGTGTGGATTAGGTGTTTGCTTTGAAGAATGTATGGGAGAAGAACTTAGAAAAGGAAATGGATTTGTATGTGGCATATATGGATATGGAGAAGGCATATGATAGAGTTGATAGAGATGCTCTGTGGAAGGTACTAAGAATATATGGTGTGGGAGGCAAGTTGTTAGAAGCAGTGAAAAGATTTTATCGAGGATGTAAGACAGGTGTATGTGTAGGAAGAGAGGAAAGTGATTGGTTCTCAGTGAATGCAGGTTTGCGGCAAGGGTGTGTGATGTCTCCATGGTTGTTTAATATGTTTATGGATGGGGTTGTTAGGGAGGTGAATGCAAGAGTTTTGGAAAGAGGGGTAAGTATGCAGTCTGTTGTGGATGAGAGAGCTTGGGAAGTGAGTCAGTTGTTGTTCGCTGATGATACATCGCTGGTGCCTGATTCATGTGAGAAACTGTAGAAGCTGGTGACTGAGTTTGGTAAAGTGTGTGAAAGAAGAAAGCTGAGAGTAAATGTGAATAAGAGCAAGGTTGGTAGGTACAGTAGGGTTGAGGGTCAAGTCAATTGGAAGGTAAGTTTGAATGGAGAAAAACTGGAGGAAGTGAAGTGTTTTAGATATCTGGGAGTGAATTTGGCAGCGGTTGGAACCATGGAAGCGAAGATGAATCATAGGGTAGGGGAGGGGGCTAAAATTTTTGGAACGTTGAAGAATGTGTGGAAGTCGAGAACATTATCTCGGAAAGCAAAAATGGGTATGTTTGAAGGAATAGTGGTTCCAACAATGTTGTATGGTTGCGAGGCGTGGGCTATGGATAGAGTTGTGCGCAGGAGGGTGGATGTGCTGGAAATGAGATGTTTGAGGACAATATGTGGTGTGAGGTGGTTTGATCGAGTAAGTAATAATAGGGTAAGAGAGATGTATGGTAATGAAAAGAGTGTAGTTGAGAGAGTAGAAGAGGGTGTTCTGAAATGTTTTGGTCTCATGGGGAGAATGAGTGAGGAAAGATTGACCAAAGGATATATGTGTCAGAGGTGGAGGGAACGAGGAGAAGTGGGAGACCAAATTGGAGGTGGAAAGATTGGGTGAAAAAGATTTTGAGTTCTTGCAGAAGTTTGCTGCAGTCTTTCATGAGGTATAGGGCATCACCACATCCAAAACGTCTTCTATTCTCGAGTACTGTTTGTACTCTGTGTAACCAATTCCTTACTGAACAACCATTATATTGTTGAAATCACTAAACATTTCTCTTTCGACACAGTCTCTCCTTGGCATAAGTCTAGTCTACTCGTTTCGATTCCTCCCGATGAAGGATACGGTCATTAAAAGACTTGCAAGCTTGTCTTGTCACAAGGTAGGAATTCCTATCAGGAATTCATCTGTGTCGTCATCTGATGTACCGAGATTCAAAGAACATGACTGGCACTTTTGGTGGATGGATTGACGCTCTTGTGGATACCAGGCTCATGATGGGTCTTCACGCATCGCCCTCGACGTTCTTTCTTAATCAGTAGTGTCACCTGCACGATGCATACACACATACAGAGAGAGAGAGAGAGAGAGAGAGAGAGAGAGAGAGAGAGAGAGAGAGAGAGAGAGAGAGAGAGAGAGAGAGACAGACAGACAGACAGACAGATTTCATCGACAATCCCCTATTACGAAAGGAGGAACAATTGGGTTCACTATGAACCGACTGTCCTTTTCAGAATTGGAATCCCGGTTGGCCTGCGAGCGTTACCGTCAACGACGTTAACCCCTGCACGGTGCACAAGTGTATGGCGCCCCCTGCGTCACCACCATTGTTATACAAGTGTGACCTGTAGTGCATCTCCACCAGCCACATACGTGTTACACTAGTGCTATGATGACAGATGTTATAACCTTACTGTTCCCACACATACAGCCGTAACTGTATCTTGTCTGTAACTTATCACTAACGTCTGCGGTGTAAACTCTACCTTGACTTTCCTCACACTATACAGCTACTGTAAATTGTCACCTCATTATTCGCATACTGTATATATAACATGATATACACAGTCGCTTACATAGGTGTCCAGACGAAGGGCAACTTTCCTTCATGTGTCTGTATAAATACACCAAGATCTGTTTCCCTCTCCTGCTGACCCTTCCACAAACACCTGACCTCTCACGCTTCTCCATTGGCACCCACTTCAATCTCCCTCCTACACTTTTCCTCCTCCATTCTGCCAGCTACAACACTCTCCCGTCTACATCATCCCTCTCCACTCCCTTACTACCACACTCTCCCTCGAACATTAACCCTCTCCGCTCCGTTAGCTACTACGCTTTCCCCTACTACATTATCCCCCCCCACCACCACCACCCCCACACGCACACACACTGCGCCAACTAATATTTTCTCGCTCCCGCATCATCCTTTTCCACTTCACTACCTACTACAGTCACTCCCATACCTTCCCTGTCCCACCCCTACATTCTTCACACACTATACTGTTTCCGCCACTCTCTACACTCCACTCCGCCGTCCACAACAGTCTCCTATTCCACTTCTGCTCCTTCCATCCCGCTACCTCCCACAGCCACTTCCACACCCTTCCCTATCACTTCAGCACCTGCATCAGTGCCCATACCACACCTTACCCTTGATTCCGCCACCTGCCGCGGTGTTCTGTCCATACATTGCCCCGCCTACCACCACACGCTAAGATCGAAAGACAGACATTTCCCAAAGCCATTCACTTCACTCGCTTTAAGATCCGATGTTACGAATCATTATACAATAACGGACGCTTCGTGTTGGCAATCATGTCGGTTATGAGGCATGAAATTGCAGAATACACTTCTAAAGCTGTTGATAAAGTCTGTGTTAGCCGCAAGAGGACCATTCCTGTTTGGGGGCCTCGAAATTTCTCATGTTGGAGATGTGCACGTTATGATGTGACCTTATGCTTCCACTACTTCACCCACTATAGCCTCCCACTCCCATATGTTCTCCCTCTCCTACAAAATAATATCATTATAAAACATCTCTCTTACAATTGCTCGATCTTCCTCCCTCCCTCTCTCCCTCCCTTCCCACTACTCCTACATTCTCCCACATTACCTGTTATACATTCTTACAACAGCCAGCCTTTGACAGTCTCTTGTTCCACCGTCGTTCTCCCACACACCCAACAATGTCTCGGTCGTGCAGGTTCCTCCCGCCCTCCAGCTGCCGCCAGAATATCAAGGCCGGCGATCGATGAGGTCACCAGCAGAGTCAAGCCACAGGAATCTAAACATTACCAGTTATAAATGTGGTCAGTGTGATGTCGCTGGTGACGACATGGTAGCTAGTATGGTGCCTTCCCTACCTAACGTATCTATATGATATGATAATTTCTTAGTATATCATGACTGAAATATACTGAAGTTTCCTGAAGGTGTACAAAGAGCAAGAAACATACTGAACACCTCCTTGACGTGGAACTCGCTTGATCCTTTGTGGTCCATAAAAGAATTGTCACTGCGTCTGTTGTATGGTTATTGTGATAGTGAGCGTCACTCACCATTGTGGGAAGCAAGGCGTCTTTATTGTTGTGACAGATCTACCATGAAAAAAATATTTCAGTCATTGTAGCTAATGGTGTGTTGCTGCCTCCCTAGGCAGGGCCTGGACACCTGCTGTGCTGGACGTGGTCCTGAAGGAGTTCGTGGAACTTTTCAACTGCATGATAAACCTTCGTCCATAGAGAAACGCAAAAAGAAAAAAAAAATCTCCAGAGCCGCAGCGAAATATCGTTAACCATTGTGATAACTGTAATCTGTTCTTTTTTCTTATATTCATTTGATATCTACGAACGAGACCTTGACCGAAGCTGAGTACATGAGAGACTTCTCCAGGGCGGTGGCGACCGGGAGAGCAAATGACCACAGCATTAGCTGGGTGAGCTCCGTGTTACCTCAATGATTCACCGGCGGCCTCTCGGAAACTCTCACCAGAAAAACTAGGGTACAACACAACCCACGACACCACAGGCCCGCCTGAATGTCTCTCTGCCGAGACGTTCCAGGAACCAGTGGCCTGACTGACACTTCCCAGAGATAGTGTCTGGCTTAATTCTACTTACCTCATACGAGGAATTCCTTCGTATCGCCCCTTAGCTTTGTTGTTCGTTTCTTCTCCTCTGGTCAAATAACAGAGTAGAACGTAAATGATGAGTTCCTCGCTGATCTTGTGGTGTTGCTCGAGGGAGAAGAGTATGGCTCATTCTTTATATTCCGTAGCTGAATACCGTGTATTGTTGAGAGAGTATAGATATGTCCCAGTGATAGCAAGATATAATGCGAGAGGAGACTGGAAACATGATGAAAGGGACCAAGTTTATAAAATCTTCGACATTCAGAGTACCAAAAATACAAAGGTTTTCTGCTCATTGATAGAGGGTTGCATCCTTTTTTCGTTTAGATTATTCTGTGAAGAAAAAAAAGAACAGTGCAAGGAAATGAGAAAAAGGGAAACATATACAGAAAAGTATACGTATAACCTAGCTAGCTCTAGTCAGCTGGTTGGGTACAAACTTAGGCATCAGTCTTCGTTACTTAACATCTACAGCAATACTTCTTCCTCTCTAAAATTATTCAGTGAGTTTCTATCATCACGAGTGTAACTTAGATGTTAGGTAAACATCTGAGCAGGGAGGAGGGCGCCTTTAATACTCCCGTCAGAATCACGGTTGTTGTGCTCACTCGTTAAGTACGATCTATTAATGCCCGTACTTCTTTAGTGTGACCTTAATGCCGATCCTTGCACATAGTCTCGTTAGAAATACGATGTCCCTTCCATGTCACAGGAGATGGGTCATGTAGGTGCATGGAGAATCAATAACTTGTCGAAGAATATAAGGTAAGTTCCCCATTACTCGCCTAATTTCATGTGTTGGTTTTTATAAAAGAAAAGTGTCAAATTATTTCAGTGACACCAACTATTTGCTTTATCACTCTGTTGTGGCTTCCACAACCTCGCCTCTTGTCTCACGCTGACCACCTCATGCCCCCAAATCATCAGTTATGAAGTTCCTTTAAACTGCTCCACCGCAGCTAATAACATCAAGGAAAACGCCTTTTATCCCACACGCTAGTCACTTCTTCATCACAACACACCAGGTACAACACCCGCTGTTGTCCCACCTGCTGTCTCACCACTGCACGCCACCCCTTCCAGCCCACACCTGCGGTACGTTTTATTTCGCCCCACCTCTGATCTCCTGTACGCATCCTCTCCTCAGACCCTCCGCCTGAGGAGCACCTCCAGTCTCCAACACTCTTCCACCCTCATCTCCACCATCTCCGCAATTTTCATCAGCGTCCTACCCACGCCTCCACTACCAGTTCCCCCCAAACACTCCCTCAGGCACCTCCTGAGGTGTCACAATACAAGTTAGTCTATATCAGGAACGTTTCGTCTCGACAAGCAGGAAGGCCTTCCCTCTGTTCTTACGTCTGGCTGGGCTACATGTACCACCAGCCTTACAACTACCCCCGCCACCGTGTGCAACCATCCATGTGGTGTTCCAACGCTGACTGCTGTCTACTGGAGTCGAGGATCTTGTAAATGTTCATCAAGAAGGAAAAATTCCAACCGATATTCTCTTGACAAAGATGTGTAGGTAAAACGCGCTCATACGAACGCATGAGGACATGTTTGGGTGGGAATGTATTATGATGGGTTAGACGAACACATATAAACCCAGACACGCACATGGGAATGCACTCCCGTACAGCACTAATAGGCAGCTCCATAAACATATACACACACCAAAAAAAATAATGGAGTCCATATTTAAATTCTAAAACAAATTTGGTGCTTGAAGCTTTCAAATGTTTGAGCAAACACATTAAATCCAGTGGTGTAAAAGTATTTGTTCGTGGTGTATTATTATTTCGAAACATTTGACGCTGAATTCTCACAGATGCAGCATAAACATATTCAGCACAGTTTACCTTCAGGTAATGGGATCAGGGATATGGACAGCCGCATTGATCCAGGACTGCATGATTTTCTGACAAAAGAACTCCGCTTGGTGTGTATAATTCCGCTTGGTGTGTGTAATTTGCCGAAATAGCAGAACTGTGAAACTCTTCATGTGAAAATATTGAGCTGGTGGATACATGCAGTGGTTGTGGTGTTGAGTTTACTGCTGTATATGTTGTAAATGTGTTGGAGATATTGTAATTGTGTTATAGATGCTGTAACTTTACTGCAGATGTTGTACCTGTGTTGCAGATGATGAAACTGCGTTGGAGATGTTGTCACTGTGTTGGAAATGTTATATTTGTGTTGTTTATATTATAACTGTGTTGGAGATGTTGTCACTGTTGGAGATGTTGTATCAGTGCTGAAGATGTTGTTACTGTGTTGAAGATGCTAGAACTGCGTTAGAAATATTGTATCTGTGTTGTTGATGCTGTAACTGAGTTAGAGATGTTGTAACTGGGTTGGGTATGCAGTACCTGTGTTGAAGATGTAACTGTTGGAAATGTTGTCACTGTTCTGTGGATGTTGTATCTGTGTTGTTAATGTTGTAAATGTGTTGTAGATGTTGTAACTGTGTTCGAGCTGTTGTCACTGTCTTGAAGATGTTGTATCTGTGTTGCAGATGCTGTAACTTTTTTGAAGATGTTGTTACTGTGTTGGGGATGTATCTATGTTGTAGATGTTGTAACTGTGCTGGAGATTTTGTTACTGTGTTGAAGATGTTGTGTTTGCGTTGGATATATTTTAACTGTGTTGGAGATATTGTAACTGTGTTGGAGATGTTGTAACTGTGTTGGAGATATTGTAACTGTGTTGGAGATGTTTTGACTGGTGTTAGGTGTGTATTGTTGACGTTCAACATGTATTAATGTTGGGAATGTTTTGTCGAAGTTTTGGATGTTGGTAAAAGTTCGTAGTTTGGTGTTGCTTGTTACAGCGAAAGTTGTTTTGATGTTGGGGTAGTTGTGTTGATGTTGGATGTTTCGCTGATCTCGGAGATGTTGTGTTGGTGTTCGATGTTGATGATCCTTTAGTGTGGATGATCTGGTCTTGGTTCTTGTGGGTGCAGGGAGAGCTATGATGGTGCTCGACATGACGTGTTCACGATGAAGACGCGGTATTGCCTGTACTCAGTATTGCAGAGCTGAGGGATTAGGTCAGGTCAGCTATGTCGCTCTCTGTATCGAACTAGGTCACCTGAATTCCAAGGTTATCTTTACCACGACATTTTAGAAGATGTGACAGGAGCGAAAATAGAAAAGATAGATAGATAGATAGATAGAGAGAGAGAGAGAGAGAGAGAGAGAGAGAGAGAGAGAGAGAGAGAGAGAGAGAGAGAGAGAGAGAGAGAGAGAGAGAGAGAGAGCATCTTGCTATCTCTCTCATCTCCTCGTCCATGAGACCTGCTGCGCCAACCTTCCCCTGTATCACCTTCGTCTGACCTTATCGATCACCTCATTACCTGCGAGGGGCACGCCTCACCTCCTGCCGGGGTTGTTGCCCACAGATGAATTACCCTGAAGAAGGGGACATGCTCCCTGCAGCTCACCCTCCCTGCCTTTTAGACATATTACACGCAGTTTAGAATTTCTTTTCAAGGTATATGTTGCCTGAAAAGGCATGGTTTCTGCAGTTTACCTTGGCTAGAGGAAATACATTCTGTAATTTTCAGCGGATTTACTAACGTGTAATATATATATATATATATATATATATATATATATATATATATATATATATATATATATATATATATATATATATTTATTATTTATTTTCTTTTGTTTTCACGTTGTCTCCCGCGTTAGGGAGGTAGCGCAAGGAAACAGACGAAAGAATGGCCCAAACCCACCCACATACACATGTATATACATACACGTCTACACACGCAAATATACATACCTATACATCTCAATGTATACATATATATACACACACAGACATATACATATATACACATGTACATAATTCATGCTGTCTGCCCTTATCCATTCTCATCGCCGCCTCGCCACACATGGAATACCATCCCCCTCCCCCCTCATGTGCGCGAGGTTGCGCTAGGAAAAGACAACAAAGGCCCCATTCGTTCACACTCAGTCTCTAGCTGTCATGTAATAATGCACCGAAACCACAGCTCCCTTTCCACATCCAGGCCCCACACAACTTTCCATGGCTCACCCTAAACGCTTCACATGCCCTGGTTCAATCCATTGACAGCACGTCGACCCCGGTATACAACATAGTTCCAATTCACACTATTCCTTGTACGCCTTTCACCATCCTGCATGTTAACGCCCCGATCTCTCAAAATCTTTTTCACTCCATCTTTCCACCTCCAGTTTGGTCTCCCACTTCCCGTCGTTCCCGCCACCTCTGACACACACATACTCTTGGTCAATCTTTCCTCACTCATTCTCTCCATATGACCAAACCATTTCAAAACACCTTCTGCTCTCTCAACCACACTCTTTTTATTACCACACATCTCTATTACCCCACTATTACTTAATCGATCAAACCACTTCACACCACATATTGTCCTCAAACTTCTCATTTCCAACACTTCTACTCTCCTGCGAACAACTCTATCCATAGCCCACGCATCGCAACCATTCAACATTGTTGGAACAACTATTCCTTCAAACGTACCCGTTTTTGCTTTCCGAGATAATGTTCTCGACTTCCACACATTCTTCAAGGCTCCCAGGATTTTCGACCCCCTCCCCCACCCTATGATTCACTTCCGCTTCCATGGTTCCATCTGCTGCCAAATCCATTCCCAGATATCTAAAACACCTTACTTCCTCCAGTTTTTCTCCATTCAAACTCACCTCCCATTTGACATGACCCTCAACCCTACTCTACCTAATAACCTTACTCTTATTCACATTTGCTCCCAACTTTCTTCTTTCACACACTTTACCAAACTCAGTCACCAGCTTCTGCAATTTCTCATATGAATCAGCCACCAGCGCTGTATCATCAGCGAACAACAACTGACACTTCCCAAGCTTTCTCATCCACAACAGACTACGTACTTACCCCTCTTTCCAAAACTCTTGCATTCACCTCCCTAACGACCCCATCCATAAACAAATTAAACAACCATGGAGACATCACACACCCCTGCCGCAAACCTACATTCACTGAGAACCAATCACTTTCCTCTCTTCCTACACGTAAACATGCCTTAAATCTTCGATAAAAACTTTTCACTGCTTCTGACAACTTGCCTCCCACACCATATATTCTTAATACCTTCCTCAGAGCATCTCTATCACCTCTATCATATACCTTCTCCAGATCCATAAATGCTACATACAAATCCATTTGCTTTTCTAAGTATTTCTCACATACATTCTTCAAAGCAAACACCTGATCCACATATCCTCTACCACTTCTGAAACCACACTGCCCTTCCCAATCTGATGCTCTGTACATGCCTTCACCCTCTCAATCAATACCCTACCATATGATTTACCAGGAATACTCAACAAAATTATACCTCTGTAATTTCAGCACTCACTCTTATCCCCTTTGCCTTTGTACAATGGCACTATGCACGCATTCCGCCAATCCTCAGGCACCTCACCATGAGTCATACATACATTAAATAACCTCACCAACCAGTCAACAATACAGTCACCCCCTTTTTTAATAAATTCCACTGCAATACCATCCAAACCTGCTGCCTTGCCGGCTTTCATCTTCCGCAAAGCTTTTACTACCTCTTCTCTGTTTACCATATCATTTTCCCCAACCCTCTCACTTTGCACACCACCTCGACCAAAACACCCTATATCTGCCACTCTATCATCAAACACATTCAACAAACCTTCAAACCACTCTGACATCAAATACATTCAACAAACCTTCAAAATACTCACTCCATCTCCTTCTCTCATCACCACTACTTGTTATCACCTCCCCATTTGCCCCCTTCACTGAAGTTCCCATTTGTTCCCTTATCTTACGCACTTTATTTACCTCCTTCCAAAACATCTTTTTATTCTCCCTAAAATTTAATGATACTCTCTCACCCCAACTCTCATTTGCCCTCTTTTTCACCTCTTGCACCTTTCTCTTGACCTCCTGCCATTTTTCTTTTATACATCTCCCACTCATTTGCATTATTTTCCTGCAAAAATCGTCCAAATGCCTCTCTCTTTTCTTCCACTAATAATCTTACTTCTTCATCCCACCACTCACTACCCTTTCAAATCTGTCCACCTTCCACGCTTCTCATGCCACAAGCATCTTTTGCGCAATCCATCACTGCTTACCTAAATTCATCGCATACCTCCCCCACTCCCCTTACCTCCTTTGTTCTCACCTTTTTCCATTCTTTATTCATTCTCTTTTCTTTTCTGAAAACCTCTACAAATCTTCAACTTCGCCTCCACAAGATAATGATCAGACATCCCTCCAGCTGCACCTCTCAGCATATTAACATCCAAAAGTCTCTCTTTCGCGCGCCTATCAATTAACACGTAATCCAATAACGCTCTCTGGCCATCTCTCCTACTTACATACGTATACTTATGTATATATCTCTTTTTAAACCAGGTATTCCCAATCACCAGTCCTTTTTTCGCACATAAATCTACAAGCTCTTCACCATTTCCATTTACAACACTGAACACCCTATGTATACCAATTATTCCCTCAACTGCCACATTACTCACCTTTGCATTCAAATCACCCATCACTATAACCCGGTGTTGTACATCAAAACCACTAACACACTCATTCAGCTGCTCCCAAAACATTTGCCTCTCATGATCTTTCTTCTCATGCCCAGGTGCATATGCACCAATAATCACCCATCTCTCTCCATCAACTTTCAGTTTTACCCATATCAATCGGGAGTTTACTTTCTTACACTCTATCACATACTCCCACCACTCCTGTTTCAGGAGTTGTGCTACTCTTTCCCTTGCTCTTGTCCTCTCACTAACCCCTGACTCTAATCCCAAGACATTCCCAAACCATATAAATATTAGTTCCCACAATGTTATATGGTTGCGAGGCATCTGCTATAGATAGGGTTGTACGGAGGAGAGTGGATGTGATGGAAATTAATTGTTTGAGGACAATATGTGGTGTGAGGTGATTTGATCGAGCAAGTAGTGAAAGGGTAAAAGAGATGCTGGTGATGAAAAGAGTGTGGTTGAGAGATCAGAAGAGGGTGTATTGGAAAGATTTAGCCATATGGAGACAATGAGTGAAGAAAGACTGACAAAAAGGATACATGTGTCATGGTTGGAGGGAACAAGGACAAGTGGGAGACCAAATTGGAGGAAGAAGGACGGAGTGTAAAAGATTTTGAGCGATCAGGGGCCTGAGCATGCAGGAGGTTGAGAGGCGTACAAGGAATGGAGTAAATTTTAGCGATGTGGTATACCGAGGTCAACGTGCTGTTAATGGACTGAACCAGGGCATGTGAAGCGTCTGGGGTAAACTATGGAAAGGCCTGCGGGCCTGGATGTGGATAAGGAGCTGTGGTTTCGGTGCATTATACGTGACAGCTACAGACTGAGTGTGAACGACTGTGGCCTTTGTCGTCTGTTTTCCTTGCGCTACCTCGCTGAAGCAGGGGGTAGCGATGGTGTTTCCTGTGGGGTGGGGTAGCGACAGAAATGAATGAAGGCAAACAAGTAGGAATATGTACATGTGCATGTACGTATATGTCTGTGTATATGCACGTGTATACATGTATATGTTGATATGTAGATATATATGTATATGAGCGTATGTGGACGTTTATGTATACGTTTGTGTATATGAGTTGATGGGCCATTCTTCGTTTGTTTCTTGATGCTACCTCACGGACGCAGAAAACAGCGATTATGTATGATAGATATAAATAAATGATTTATATATATATATATATATATATATATATATATATATATATATATATATATATATATATTTTTTTTTTTCTTTTTCTTTTTTTCTTTGTCGCTGTCTCCCGCGTTTGCGAGGTAGCGCAAGGAAACAGACGAAAGAAATGGCCCAACCCACCCCCATACACATGTATATACATACGTCCACACACGCAAATATACATACCTACACAGCTTTCCATGGTTTGCCCCAGACGCTTCACATGCCCTGATTCAATCCACTGAGAGCACGTCAACCCCGGTATACCACATCGATCCAATTCACTCTATTCCTTGCCCTCCTTTCACCCTCCTGCATGTTCAGGCCCCGATCACACAAAATCTTTTTCACTTCATCTTTCCACCTCCAATTTAGTCTCCCACTTCTCCTCGTTCCCCCCACCTCCGACACATATATCCTCTTGGTCAATCTTTCCTCACTCATTCTCTCCATGTGACCAAACCATTTCAAAACACCCTCTTCTGCTCTCTCAACCACGCTCTTTTTATTTCCACACATCTCTCTTACCCTTACGTTACTTACTCGATCAAACCACCTCACACCACACATTGTCCTCAAACATCTCATTTCCAGCACATCCATCCTCCTGCGCACAACTCTATCCATAGCCCACGCATCGCAACCATACAACATTGTTGGAACCACTATTCCTTCAAACATACCCATTTTTGCTTTCCGAGATAATGTTCTCGACTTCCACACATTCTTCAAGGCTCCCAGAATTTTCGCCCCCTCCCCCACCCTATGATCCACTTCCACTTCCATGGTTCCATCCGCTGCCAGATCCACTCCCAGATATCTAAATAGTTTATTTCCTCCAGTTTTGCTCCATTCAAACTTACCTCCCAGTTGACTTGACCCTCAACCCTACTGTACCTAATGACCTTGCTCTTATTCACATTTACTCTTAACTCTCTTCTTTCACACACTTTACCAAACTCAGTCACCAGCTTCTGCAGTTTCTCACATGAATCAGCCACCAGCCACCAGTATCATCAGCGAACAACAATTGACTCACTTCCCAAGCTCTCTCATCCCCAGCAGACTTCATACTTGCCCCTCTTTCCAAAACTCTTGCATTCACCTCCCTAACAACCCCATCCATAATCAAATTAAACAACCATGGAGACATCACACACCCCTGCCGCAAACCTACATTCACTGAGAACCATTCACTTTCCTCTCTTCCTACACGTACGCATGCCTTGCATCCTCGATAAAAACTTTATATATATATATATATATATATATATATATATATATATATATATATATATCTTTCTTTCTTTCTTTTATACTATTCGCCATTTCCCGCGTTAGCGAGGTAGCGTTAAGAACAGAGGACTGGGCCTTTTTTGGAATATCCTCACCTGGCCCCCTCTGTTCCTTCTTTTGGAAAATTAAAAAAAAAAAAACGAGAGGGGAGGATTTCCAGCCCCCCGCTTCCCACCCTTTTTGTCGCCTTCTACGACACGCAGGGAATACGTGTATATATATATATATATATATATATATATATATATATATATATATATATATATATATATATATATATATATATATGTGTGTGTGTGTGTGTGTGTGTGTGTATATGTGTATATATCTAATAAGGATTATATATGTATTGCCAGGCTTTTACAGCCACAGGCTATCAGATTAACCTTGAAGGGTAATATCCTGATATTTGATAACAGTTCTTAAATGTGTTAGAATCTGATCCTTTTTATAAAATCCATTGTTTGAATATTAGTCATTCATCGCCTGTGGAACGAAGTATGAATGAAGGAAAGCCTGGACGTCAGCTTAGATAAACTCAACCTTAGCGGTCATAAGGCTTCATCATCATCACCACCATCTTTGCTTCTTGTAATATCATATATATAACGTGAATGAATTATCAAAGTATAGTTTTAGTTCAAAAGATATTTTTTCACTTTCTCCCAAATTCGTAAATACTTTCCCTTGTCTGTTCTTTTCCCTCTCATTAACCTCTTTATATTTCAATTCAGGCCCGGCCTTGATGTGGACTTTCGTCCCTGACTGGAGCCTTCAACATGGAAAAAAGTTTTCAAATTATTAGAAAAATGATATGAATTGTAGTATCTTTCCAACTTGCCTTTTGAACCGGAATACTAAATGGGTGACACCAATGAGGCAGATATTGCCCACAATACTTGATAACGCTTGATCTGGATCAGTCTGATGTATGCGATTATCACGTGTGTGAGCGTACGTGCGTGTGTCGTGCACCAGCTTAGCGGTGTACACTGAATCATGTCGTACAGGTAAACATGAATGTCACCACATGTGCTGTACATCTGGTGTTCTACCAGGTCAGTGGTGTACACGCCTGTTCTTTGCGTGTGTTAGATACTGTCAACCACATGCTATGTGACGTGCGTCACGTCTGTACCTTTTTGGTTCGTCATTTTACTCCTGTTTTCTCAACAATCTTGTTATTTTCATAAGCCTTTCGAGTCGTTTGGCCAATGTCTTGTGGTGACGAGGAAGTTCGTCCAACAATGTGCACAATTGGAAAAGATTATTCGATTTTTTTTTTCAATTTACTGACCATAGCCTTTAGCCATCACTGTATGATAGATATTGAGAAAATATATGTATAGTATTTCTACCTTGCTATTTCACCCCCTGGTCTTGTATGTAGATGTGTTCGTGTATTTGAACAACTGCAGAAGCAACATAATGGAATTTGCATACTCGTGATAGTTTGAAGCGGTCTCTTTCCTGCCCAGGGAGAGCGTTAGATGACGTCATATCATGTTTTGTTGTAAATCAAGCTTCACTAGAATGGTTAATGTGTGTGTTGTGGGGGGGGGGGGATTAACATAATCAGAGCGGTCATTGCGTGATATAATCATGTGTGACCAGATCATTAACACACCTTAATTAATCATAGTCGTTGATGTGTGACGGGGTCTTCAACACACCCAAAGTGGATAGTGTGAGACTGGATCATTATCACATCTGAACCAGAATGATCAGTGTGGGAGGGTACCATTAACGTAGCAGAAGTGGTGAGTCTGGGACGGAGGTCCTTAACATACCTCAACCAGAGTGGTCAGTCTGGGACGGGGTCATTAAGACCACCACATAGGACTAGGTGATCATCACACTGTAACTGACAGTCTAACAATCTCCTAAATTCTAGAGGATCACATCATCAACAATTGCTGTTCTATATCCATCATCATCCTTGGCCAATAGTAGCATAAATGTTGTAGAATTATCCAAGATATAACATTTCGAAGGACCAGCCTCATTTGCATATCTGCCAGACTAGCTCTACCCTCACTGCTACTAATCTTTGAGATGATGGTGTCACAATTTTCTTTTTGAGGTTTCCAGATCATGTCAAACATATCAGCCTGAGGTCTGAGGTGACATTAACATTGACCTCCAAGCTTTGGTTTCAAAATGACACAAATATTTCCCCAGTATCTTAAGGTTTCCAGCTGCAGGAGTCTACGATGTCACTTTTTCTAACATCGGAGTGATACAGGAGGATGGCACTACGACCCAGGAAAGGTGTCAGAGGAAAGTAATTCATCGCAGAATCAGATGCCTTCAAGAGGTCGGAATTCTTACTGGCTGCGAGTCGGGGTTAGAGTTGGGGGAAGGAGGAGGAGGAGGAGGAGGTAAGAAGGAAATCAGTCCTCTAAATCAGTTGGAAATTTTAGGCTCTCACTTAAAGAAGGCAGAGTAGGTCAGCGTTTGTTGGCTGTAAAGATCATTTCTTCTTTTTTATCTTACGTTTGGAGGATCCATTCACGGACACAAGTCCACGTCAAAGCCGAGCCTTAACTGAAATATAGAGAAGATTATGAAATGGAAAAATAAGAGACAAAGGATAGCATGTAAGAATTTTGGAGAGAGGAAAAGAAAACTGTCTTTTTATTATGCCAGGTCATAGTTATTGGGAAAGACATGAGGAGATACGGTTCCAAAGCTTCTTGGTGTAGAGAAAGAAACAATTATCAAAACAGCCCACCCTTGAGTTGCCAACGCCACATAGTATTCATGTAACGCATCAGTATTGCGTGGTCTAGCTAGTGGTGGAGGCACACAAGCAGCCAGCTCTAGTGAGCAAAAAGCAAAAATAAAACCTACAGAAGAGCAAAAAGTGAACCAATATTGCAGCGTAGAGCAAGGGGGTCCCGTTTGGAAGTTTGCCTAGGAGAGTTTATTGGTAAGACCGCTTTCATTTCAAATCTTGTCTAGTGAAGATGCAGAGCTAGAACCACCCCAGATGTGAGAGCAGTACTCCATATAAGAACCAATCAATTCTTTTTATAAACGAGACAACTGTTCAGAAGAATAGAAGTTTCGACATCTAGACAGGACACCCAGTTTCTTAGAGGCAGACTTAGTTATTTCCGTAATGTAGGATTACCAAAACAGAGAAGATGTTATAGTTATACCAAGCATGGACCAGTGGATCACGTCCCGCACTGTGACCTGGCTGACCCATAACTTAGCTCCTGTTTTCCCATCACGTTAAGTATAATGTTTGGAATATCTTTAATTCTGTCACCATGTTTAACTCTTGATCAGTGTAAAGACTACTACGAGAAGGAAATGTAACCACAGGATCATGACGTCACGGCATTTCTATCGCCTGAATATATGATAATGTTAAAAGCATAAAGAGATAGAACAAAAACGTCCGGGAAGACATGTTGGCTTATAATGAAGTTACCTGAAGTGAAGTGAGACCACAATTCAGTTTCATCTAATTAATGAAAGCCTAGAGAATGATAATGACTGAATAGTCTCTTTCTAGATTAAGCAATGTTTAACCCAGTTTTACTTTTTTCTCCTTAAGTGAGATATTGAGTGGTTAATGAGAGGGGAGAACAGACGAGGAAAAGTTTTTACGAATTTTAGAGAAAGTGTTTTATATAAAGTACCAAGTCATAGTTATATAAAGTGCCAAGTCATAGTTATATAAAGTACCAAGTCATAGTTATATAAAGTGCCAAGTCATAGTTATATAAAGTGCCAAGTCATAGTTATATAAAGTACCAAGTCATAGTTATATAAAGTGCCAAGTCATAGTTATATAAAGTGCCAAGTCATAGTTATATAAAGTACCAAGTCATAGTTATATAAAGTGCCAAGTCATAGTTATATAAAGTACCAAGTCATAGTTATATAAAGTGCCAAGTCATAGTTATATAAAGTACCAAGTCATAGTTATATAAAGTGCCAAGATAGTTATATAAAGTACCAAGTCATAGTTATATAAAGTGCCAAGTCATAGTTATATAAAGTGCCAAGTCATAGTTATATAAAGTACCAAGTCATAGTTATATAAAGTACCAAGTCATAGTTATATAAAGTGCCAAGTCATAGTTATATAAAGTGCCAAGTCATAGTTATATAAAGTACCAAGTCATAGTTATATAAAGTACCAAGTCATAGTTATATAAAGTGCCAAGTCATAGTTATATAAAGTGCCAAGTCATAGTTATATAAAGTACCAAGTCATAGTTATATAAAGTACCAAGTCATAGTTATATAAAGTGCCAAGTCATAGTTATATAAAGTACCAAGTCATAGTTATATAAAGTGCCAAGTCATAGTTATATAAAGTACCAAGTCATAGTTATATAAAGTACCAAGTCATAGTTATATAAAGTACCAAGTCATAGTTATATAAAGTACCAAGTCATAGTTATATAAAGTACCAAGTCATAGTTATATAAAGTACCAAGTCATAGTTATACAAAGTGCCAAGTCATAGTTATATAAAGTGCCAAGTCATAGTTATATAAAGTGCCAAGTCATAGTTATATAAAGTACCAAGTCATAGTTATATAAAGTGCCAAGTCATAGTTATATAAAGTGCCAAGTCATAGTTATATAAAGTACCAAGTCATAGTTATATAAAGTACCAAGTCATAGTTATATAAAGTGCCAAGTCATAGTTATATAAAGTACCAAGTCATAGTTATATAAAGTGCCAAGTCATAGTTATATAAAGTACCAAGTCATAGTTATATAAAGTACCAAGTCATAGTTATATAAAGTACCAAGTCGTAGTTATATAAAGTACTAAGTCATAGTTATATAAAGTACCAAGTCATAGTTATATAAAGTACCAAGTCATAGTTATATAAAGTACCAAGTCATAGTTATATAAAGTACCAAGTCATAGTTATATAAAGTACCAAGTCATAGTTATATAAAGTACCAAGTCATAGTTATATAAAGTGCCAAGTCATAGTTATATAAAGTACCAAGTCATAGTTATATAAAGTACCAAGTCATAGTTATATAAAGTACCAAGTCATAGTTATATAAAGTGCCAAGTCATAGTTATATAAAGTACCAAGTCATAGTTATATAAAGTACCAAGTCATAGTTATATAAAGTGCCAAGTCATAGTTATATAAAGTACCAAGTCATAGTTATATAAAGTACCAAGTCATAGTTATATAAAGTACCAAGTCATAGTTATATAAAGTGCCAAGTCATAGTTATATAAAGTACCAAGTCATAGTTATATAAAGTACCAAGTCGTAGTTATATAAAGTACTAAGTCATAGTTATATAAAGTACCAAGTCATAGTTATATAAAGTACCAAGTCATAGTTATATAAAGTGCCAAGTCATAGTTATATAAAGTACCAAGTCATAGTTATATAAAGTACCAAGTCATAGTTATATAAAGTACCAAGTCATAGTTATATAAAGTACCAAGTCATAGTTATATAAAGCGCCAAGTCATAGTTATATAAAGTACCAAGTCATAGTTATATAAAGTATTAAGTCATAGTTATATAAAGTGCCAAGTCATAGTTATATAAAGTACCAAGTCATAGTTATATAAAGTGCCAAGTCATAGTTATATAAAGTGCCAAGTCATAGTTATATAAAGTGCCAAGTCATAGTTATATAAAGTACCAAGTCATAGTTATATAAAGTGCCAAGTCATAGTTATACAAAGTGCCAAGTCATAGTTATATAAAGTACCAAGTCATAGTTATATAAAGTGCCAAGTCATAGTTATATAAAGTGCCAAGTCATAGTTATATAAAGTGCCAAGTCATAGTTATATACAGTGCCAAGTCATAGTTATATACAGTGCCAAGTCATAGTTATATAAAGCACCAAGTCATAGTTATATAAAGTGCCAAGTCATAGTCATATAAAGTGCCAAGTCATAGTTATATAAAGTGCCAAGTCATAGTTATATAAAGTGCCAAGTCATAGTTATATAAAGTGCCAAGTCATAGTTATATAAAGTACCAAGTCATAGTTATATAAAGTGCCAAGTCATAGTTATATAAAGTGCCAAGTCATAGTTATATAAAGTGCCAAGTCATAGTTATATAAAGTGCCAAGTCATATTTATATAAAGTACCAAGTCATAGTTATATAAAGTGCCAAGTCATAGTTATATAAAGTGCCAAGTCATAGTTATATAAAGTGCCAAGTCATAGTTATATGAAGTGCCAAGTCATAGTTATATAAAGTGCCAAGTCATAGTTATATAAAGTGCCAAGTCATAGTTATATAAAGTGCCAAGTCATAGTTATATAAAGTACCCAGTCATAGTTATATAAAGTGCCAAGTCATAGTTATATAAAGTGCCAAGTCATAGTTATATAAAGTACCAAGTCATAGTTATATAAAGTACCAAGTCATAGTTATATAAAGTGCCAAGTCATAGTTATATAAAGTACCAAGTCATAGTTATATAAAGTGCCAAGTCATAGTTATATAAAGTGCCAAGTCATAGTTATATAAAGTACCAAGTCATAGTTATATAAAGTACCAAGTCATAGTTATATAAAGTGCCAAGTCATATTTATATAAAGTGCCAAGTCATAGTTATTGGGAAAGCCATAAAACGGTAGAGAGTACCAAAGCTTCGTGGTGTAGGGATTGAAATAGTTATCAAAACTGTCCAACCTTGAGTTGCTATCGGCCGCATGGTAACGATGTGACGCAGCCGCTTATCGAGCATTGCGTGGTGATGACACACAAGCAAAAAACAAAGTAATACCTGTAGAAGAAGGAAAGTGAACCAACTTCGCGGTGTAGGGCAAACGGGCTAAGCTTTGAAGTTAGTCAGGGAGAGTTGGTAAGTCGAATCACTTTCCACTCGACTTTGTCATGTAAGGTAGCAGAGATAAAACTACTCCAGATGTGAGAGCAGTATTCCAAACAAGGATGAATCAGTCCTTTGTGTAAAAGAAGCAACTGTTCGGGAAAAGAAATTTCGAAATTCCGAAATCTAAAAATGCCCCCAATTTCTTAAAAACAGACTTTGGTATTTCTGTAATGTGGAGTTTCTAAATTAAAGTGGGTGTTACAGTAATACAAGTATGTTCATTAAGTTAAAGAGTTGGAATTACGGAGTCATTGAAGAAGAGACGAGAGTTGGGAGCTGTTTTCGATACATAAATGAGCAGAAACTGGGTCTTGGAGGCATTAAACTTAACCAGATTTTGTCTACCTCATAGTGATATTTTGTCCAAGTCTAAGTTTATGGAGGAAGTTGTGTCGAGACTACATGCAGACCGAGTGAGAGAAAAGGGAACAGAATTAAAGGATGTGGATGAATGCAGTGTTGAGTCGTCAGCATATAAATGCATTTGGTTGTTTGTATAAAAAAAGGAAATTAATGATAAAAAGGAGAAAAATGTAAGAGACAAGACAGAACCTTGAGGGACACCAATGTTGCTGGAGAAATGGGAGAGGCTCATTTATCTACTACTATAGAGACAGATCGGTCACAGAGGAAGCTAGATATGATGGAGCAAAGTGAGGGAGGGAAGCCAAAAGAGGGGAGCTTAGAGATAAGACCCCGATGCCACACCCTGTCAAAAGATTTGAATATGCCAAGGCAACTACATAGGATTCCCCAATGACTCTACATATGTAAAGTCACCTCCATACTCGCCTATATTACCGTTAAGGTCATAAACACCTGAGTTGCTAGTTACCTCATCATCCTACGTTGGTACCAGCACCCTCAGTACTTTATGTTAATGGTAGCTATCACTAAGACTGACCAACATCCTAATCGGTGTTGTTGACGGCTATCATCACAAAATGTGCCCACACAGGTGTTTGCATCCTGTACGTTGTTGATGGCAAATCTAAATGGAGAGAGAGAGAGAGAGAGAGAGAGAGAGAGAGAGAGAGAGAGAGAGAGAGAGAGAGAGAGAGAGAGAGAGAGAGAGAGAGAGAGAGAGAGAGAGAGAGAGAGAAGAAATAAACACAGTAGGGCACTTCTTTCAACACCAAGTTAGGTACCTCATGAAAGCGACGTACCGAATTCAGAAAAGAAAGAATTTTGTCCCCACCCATATGGAAATTATGCCAGGGGAGCAAATTACATTACAAGGGTTGGGTCAGACCAAAATTAATTGGAGGGGAACCCTTGAAAAAAGAACAAACGTAGATGAGCCGCTATGGAGGGCTGGAATACATGGTACTGGGAGGAATTTATAGAGGTACTCAGGAAATATATGATTCTATTTACTTTCCTACTCTCTCCATAGACTCTACTTTTCAGGGAAAAATTAATCTAATGCCCTAAAATTTCATTCTCGTTTTCACCAATGTGTCAATAGTAGAGGTGGATAACAAAGTTAGGAAAAGAAGAACACTCCACTAAGTCTTTTTCCCTCAAGTACCAGGCATGGCAGGAACAGAAGTATGGCTGAACTGGAAAGCCAACAAGGTATGTTCAAAAGCGATTCCTTGATAAATTCTGCATTATTTTCCCATCATATTGTTATGTTCATGCACAGCTCAGCTCAAGAGCACAGCATAATATTATTGCTTTTCTTTTGTGCCAAGGAATTGATTCAATAGTTTATCCAGTTACTCAAGATTCTGGAGATGGTGTGGACACGTTATAGCAACAACTGGACGCCCGTCCTGGCAGATGACGCGTCTTCGGAAGTGTTGTTAAGTGTTTGTGACCGTGTCAGGCTGTCAGCCGTGATGTTGTTACCGTTCACGTGTTCAGAAGATCCTGTGTTTAATCTCCTTTGTTATGCCAGAGTCATGTGTATGGTCATATAGAATACTATGCCACAGTTCCTTGTGTATGTTGATATATCATACCATGCCATAGTCCATTTGTATGATACATCATATTATGCCACGGTCATCGGTATGTTGATATATTACAGTATGACACTGTCCAATTGTATGGTCTTATATTGTCTGAGATACATAAGTATGAGGGAGAAAAATTTAGTTGCAACAAGACACTTTGATCAAAAGACCAGGAATAAGCAGACAAGTAGAAATCATATTAACATTCTCTCCATACAGAAAATTTTAACTCTTCACTCTTTTCATAGATCATTCTAAATCCTGTATTTCTTTTCATTCCATGAGCATTCTACAAGATTCCAAGATATAAAAACTTGTACAGACTATTATGTTCGTCCGTAATACACCTCCTTCACTGCAGGCATTCTGAGCAGCGAAGTGAAACATTCCTGTGGTGCTGCAGATCACTCACTGCCACGCCAACGGTGAAATGACCTCCACTGTTTAAAAGTCTAAGTAATTTCGATTAATCACCAGTTAACAGAGACTAATGGACCTTGCCATAATTGTTTATATAATCTTACCAAGAATACGTGGTTATTGTATGTTTATATATATTTATATATTTTTTTTTTTTTATACTTTGTCGCTGTCTCCCGCGTTTGCGAGGTAGCGCAAGGAAACAGACGAAAGAAATGGCCCAAACCACCCCATACACATGTATATACATACGTCCACACACACGCAAATATACATACCTACACAGCTTTCCATGGTTTACCCCAGACGCTTCACATGCCTTGAATCAATCCACTGACAGCACGTCAACCCCGGTATACCACATCGCTCCAATTCACTCTATTCCTTGCCCTCCTTTCACCCTCCTGCATGTTCAGGCCCCGATCACACAAAATCTTTTTCACTCCATCTTTCCACCTCCAATTTGGTCTCCCTCTTCTCCTCGTTCCCTCCACCTCCGACACATATATTCTCTTGGTCAATCTTTCCTCACTCATTCTCTCCATGTGCCCCAACCATTTCAAAACACCCTCTTCTGCTCTCTCAACCACGCTCTTTTTATTTCCACACATCTCTCTTACCCTTATGTTACTTACTCGATCAAACCACCTCACACCACATATTGTCCTCAAACATCTCATTTCCAGCACATCCATCCTCCTGCGCACAACTCTATCCATAGCCCACGTCTCGCAAACATACAACATTGTTGGAACCAATATTCCTTCAAACAATATATATATATATATATATATATATATATATATATATATATATATATATATATATATATATATATATATATATTTTTTTTTTTTTTTTTTTTTTTTCTGTCTCCCGCGTTTGCGAGGTAGCGCAAGGAAACAGACGAAAGAAATGGCCCAACCCACCCCCATAACCATGTATATACATACGTCCACACACGCAAATATACATACCTACACAGCTTTCCATGGTTTACCCCAGACGCTTCACATGCCATGATTCAATCCACTGACAGCACGTCAACCCCGGTATACCACATCGCTCCAATTCACTCTATTCCTTGCCCTCCTTTCACCCTCCTGCATGTTCAGGCCCCGATCACACAAAATCTTTTTTACTCCATCTATATATATATATATATATATATATATATATATATATATATATATATATATATATATATATATATATATATATATATATATATATATGGGGAGGTGATAACAAGTAGTGGTGATGGGAGATGAGAGTGAGTATTTTTCAGGTTTGTTGAATGTGCTTGATAATGGAGTGGCAGATATAGGGTGTTCTGGTCGAGTTAGTGTACAAAGTGAGAGGGTTAGGGAGAGTGATTCGGTAAACAGAGAAGAGTTAGCAAAAGCTTTGCCGGCAAGGCAGCGGGTTTTGGATGGTATTGCAGCGGAATCTATTAGAAAAGGGGGTGACTGTGTTGTTGACTGGTTGGTAAGGTTATTTAACGTATGTATGACTCATGGTGAGGTGCCTGAGGATTGGCGAAATGCTTGCATAGTGCCATTGTACAAAGGCAAAGGGGATAAAAGTGAGTGCTCAAATTACAGAGGTATATGTTTGTTGAGTATTCCTGGGAAATTATATGGGAGGGTATTGATTGAGAGGGTGAAGGCATGTACAGAGCATCAGATTGGGGAAGAGCATTGTGGTTTCAGAGGATGTGTGGATCAGGTGTTTGCTTTGAAGAATGTATGTGAGAAATACTTAGAAAAGCAAATGGGTTTCTATGTAGCATTTATCGATCTGGAGAAGGCATATGATAGAGTTGATAAAAATGCTCGATGGAAGGTATTAAGAATATATGGTGTGAGAGGCAAGTTGTTAGAGCGGTGAAACGTTTTTATCGAGGAATTAATGCATGTGTACGAGTAGGAAGAGAGGAAAGTGATTGGTTCTAAGTGAATGTCGGTTTGCGGCAGGGGTGCGTGATGTCTCCATGGCTGTTTAATTTGTTTATGGATGGGGCTGTTAGGGAAGTGAATGCAAGAGTTTTGGAGAGATGGGCAAGGATGCAGTCTGTTGTGAATGAGAGAGCTTGGGAAGTGAGTCAGTTGTTGTTCGCTGATGATACACCGCTGGTGGGTGATTCGGGTGAGAAACTGCAGAAGCTGGTGACGGAGTTTAGTAAAGTGTGTGAAAGAAGAAAGCTGAGAGTAAATGTGAATAAGAGCAAGGTTATTAGGTGCAGTAGGGTTGAGGGTCAAGTCAATTGGGAGGTAAGTTTGAATGGAGAAAAACTGGAGGAAGTGAAGTGTTTTAGATATCTGGGAATGGACTTGGTAGCGGATGCAACCATGGAAGCGGAAGTGAATCATAGGGTGGAGGAGGGGGCGAAAGTTCTGGGAGTGTTGAAGAATGTGTGGAAGTCGAGAATATTATCTCGAGAGGCAAAAATGGGTATGTTTGAAGGAATAGTGGTTCCAACAATGTGATATGATGCGAGGCGTGGGCTATGGATAGAGTTGTGCTGAGGAGGGTGGATATGCTGGAAATGAGATGTTTGAGGATAATATGTGGTGTGAGGTGGTTTGATCGAGTAAGTAATGTAAGGGTAAGAGAGATGTGTGGAAATAAAAAGAGTGTGGTTGAGAGAGCAGAAGAAGGTGTTTTGAAATGGTTTGGTCACATCGAGAGAATGAGTGAGGAAAGATTGACCAAGAGGATATATGTGTCAGAGGTGGAGGGAACGAGAAGTGGGAGACCAAATTGGAGGTGGAAAGATGGAGTGAAAAAGATTTTGAGTGATCGGGGCCTGAACATGCAGGAGGGTGAAAGGCGTGCAAGGAATAGAGTGAATTCGAACGAAATGGTATACCGGGGTCGACGTGCTGTCAATGGATTGAATCAGGGCATATGAAGCATCTGGGGTAAACCATGGAAAGTTCTGTGGAGGCCTGGACGTGGAAAGGGAGCTGTGGTTTCGGGCATTATTGCTTGACAGCTAGAGACTGAGTGTGAATGAATGGGGCCTTTGTTGTTTTTTCCTAGCGCTACCTCGCACAGATGAGGGGGGAGGGGGATGTTATTCCATGTGTGGTGAGGTGGCGCTGGGAATGAATAATGGCAGACAGTGTGAATTGTGCGCATGTGTATATATGTATGTGTCTGTGTGTGTATATATATGTGTGCATTGAGATGTATGGGTATGTATATTTGCATGTGTGGACGTGTATGTATATACATGTGTATGGGGGTGGGTTGGGCCACTTCTTTCGTCCCGCGATAGCGAGGTAGCATTAAGAAGAGAGGACTGGGCCTTTGAGGGAATATCCTCACCTGACCCCCTTCTCTGTTCCTTCTTTTGGAAAAAAAGAAAAACAAAAAAAAAACGAGAGGGAAGGTTTTCCAAATGTCGTCCTAGCATCGTCTCTTCGATGTATATCAACTGACTGTTATATTCTTAATCCCCTATCCCCAGGGATATATATATATATATATATATATATATATATATATATATATATATATATATATATATATATATATATATATATATATATATATATACATATATGTATATATATATATATATATATATATATATATATATATATATATATATATATATATATATTTGTTTAACAAATGACGTCCTAGCCTAGTCTCTTCCATGTATATCAACTGACTTATTTCTCTCTTGTGTCTCCCCTGATGATGTGATTATTAAACGAAAGTGCACTTAGGAACTCATCGTGTTTCATTTTCACCATGGACTCACAGGAGTGTATATAGAATATGTATATATATATATATATATATATATATATATATATATATATATATATATATATATATATATATATTATATATATTTATATGTATCTATGTATATAAGTAGGAGGGATGGCCAGATGGCGATATTGGATTACGTGTTAATTGATAGGCGCGTGAAAGAGAGATTTTTGGAGGTTAATGTGCTGAGATGTGCAATTGAAGCGAGGTCTGATCATCATCTTGTAGAGGCGAAAGTGAAGATTTGCAGAGGTTTTCAGAAAAGAAGAGAGAATGTTTGGGTAAAGAGAAGGGTGAGAGTAGGTGAGCCTCGGAAGGAGACTTGTGTGAGGAAGCACTAGAAGAGAGCAAAAGACGTAAGGGGAGTGGGGGAGGAATGTATTTTGGGTAGCAGTGATGGATTACGCAAATGATGCTTGTGGCATGAGAATCAAGGGAAGTGGGCAGATTAGAAAGGGTGGTGAGTGGTAGGATGAAGAGGTAAGATTGTTAGAGAAAGAGAAGAGAGAGGCATTCGGACGATTTTTGCAGGGAAATAGTGGAAACGACAAGTAGATGTATAAAAGAAAGAGGCAAGAGTTTAAGAGAAAGATGCAAGAGGTGAAAAAGAGGGCAAATGATAGATGGGGTGAAAGAGTTTCGTTAGATTTTAGGGAGATTAAGAAGATGTTGGAAGGAGGGAGACAAAGTGCGTATGACAAGAGAACAAATGGAAACATCGGGGCTAATGGGGAGGTGATAACAAGTAGTGGTGATGTTAGGAGATGGAGTGAGTATTTTGAAGGTTTGTTGAATGTGTTAGGTGATAGATTGGCAGATATAGGGTGTTTTGGTCGAGGTAGTGTGCGAGGTGAGAGGGTTAGGGAGAATGGTCTAGTAAAGAGAGGAGGTAGTGAAAACTTTGCAGAAGATGAAAGCCGGCAAGGCGGAGGCTTTTGGATGGTGTTGCGGTAGAATTTATTAGCAAAGAGTATGACGGTGTTGTTGACTGGTTAATGAGGATATTCAATGAAAGTATGACTCAAGGTGAAGTACCTGAGGATTGGCGGAGTGCATGTATAATGCTGTTGTACAAAGGCAAAGAGGATAAAGGTGAGTGTTCAAATTTCAGAGGTATAAACTTGTTGAGTATTCCTGTGAAATTATATGGGAAGGTCTTGTACAGAGCATCAGATTGGGGAAGAGCAGTTTGGTTTCAGAAGTGGTAGAGGATGTGTGGATCAGGTGTTTGCTTTGGAGAATGCATGTGAGGAATACTTAGAAAAGCAAATGGATTTGTATGTAGCATTTATGGATCTGGAGAAGGCATATGATAGAGTTGATAGAGATGCTCTGTGGAAGGTATCAAGAGTGTATGGTGTCGGAGGCAAGTTGCTAGATGCAGTGAAAAGTTTTTATCGGGGATATAAGGCATATGTACGAGTAGGAAAAGAGGAAAGTGATTGGTTCCCAGTGAATGTCAGTTTGCGGCTGAGGCGCGTAATGTCTCCATGGTTGTTTCATTTGTTTATGGATAGGGTTGTTTGGGAGGTGAGTAGAAGCGTTTTGGAGAGAGGGGCGAGTATATCATCTGTTGTGGATGGGGGGGGGGCTTGGGAAGTGAGTCAGTTGTTGTCCGCTGATGATACAGCGCTAGTAGCTGATTCGGGTGAGAAACTGCAGTAGCTGGTGACATGACGTTGGTAAAGTGCGTGAAAGAAGAAAGCTGAGAGTAAATGTGAATAAGAGCGAAGTTGTTAGGGTCAGTAGGGTTGAAGGACAAGTCAACTGGGAGGTAAGTTTGAATGGAGAAAAACTGGAGAAAGTGAAGTGGTTTAGATATCTGGGAGTGGATTTAGCAGCGGATGGAACCATGGAGGCGGAAGTGAGTCACAGGGTGGGGGAGGGGGCGAAGGTTCTGGGAGCGTTGAAGAATGTGTGGAAGGCGAGAACGTTATCTCAGAAAGCAGAAATGGGTATGTTTGAAGGATTAGTGATTCCAACAATGTTACATGGTTGCGAGGCGTGGGCTGTAGATAGGGTTGTGCTGAGTAGGGTGGATGTTTTGGAAATAAAATGTTTGAGGACAATATGTGGTGTGAGGTGGTTTGATCGGGTAAGTAATGAAAGGGTAAGAGAGATGTGTGGTAATAAAAAGAGTGTGGTTGAGAGCAGAAGACTGTGTATTGAAATAGTTTATTCACATGGAGAGAATAAGTGAAGAAGGATTGACAAAGAGGATATATGTGTCAGAGGTCGAGGGAACGAAATGTGGGAGACCAAACTGGCGGTGGAAGGATGGAGTGAAAAAAATTTTGATCGATCGGAGCCTGAACATGCAGGAGGATGAAAGGCGTGCAAAGAATAGAGTGAATCGTAACAATGTGGTATACCGGGGTCGATGTACTGTCAGTGGATTGAACCAGGGCATGTGAAGTGTCTGGTGTAAACCATGGAAAGTTTTGTGGGGCCTAGTTGTGGAAAGGAAGCTGTGGTTTCGGTGCATTACACATGACAACTAAAGACTGAGTGTGAACGAATGTGGCCTTTGTTGTCTATTTCCTGGCGCTACCTCGCTCGCGTGCGGGGGGAGGGGGTTGCCATTTCATATGTGGCGGGTGGCGATGGGAATGGCTGAGGGCAGCAAGTATGAATATGTACGTATGTACATATACATATATATATGTATATATATTTGCCTGTGTATGTATATGTATTTATACATTTGAAATGTATAGGTATGTATATTTGTGTGTGTGGGCATGTATGCATATTCATTTGTATGTGGATGGGTTGGGCCATTCTTTCGTTGTTTCCTTGCGTTAACTCGCTAACACGGGAGACAGCGACAAAGTATAATAAAATAAACATAATGAAAATCAAATTTATATATATATATATATATATATATATATATATATATATATATATATATATATATATTTTTTTTTTTTTTTTTTTTTTTTTTCATACTATTCGCCATTTCCCGCATTAGCGAGGTAGCGCTAAGAACAGAGGACTGGGCCTTTGAGGGAATATCCTCACCTGGCCCCCTTCTCTGTTCCTTCTTTTGGAAAAAAAAAAAACGAGAGGGGAGGATTTCCAGCCCCCCGCTCCCTTCCCTTTTAGTCGCCTTCTACGACACGCAGGGAATACGTGGGCAGTATTCTTTCTCCCCTATCCCCAGGGATATATATATATATATATATATATATATATATATATATATATATTCCTATGAGTCTACGAGGAAAATGAAACACAATAAGTTCCAAAGTGCATTTTCGTGTAATAATCAGGGGAGATACAAAAATGAAGAATGCCAGCTGATATACAACGAAGAGACGTAGCTAGGACGGATTGGAAGGGGTGGTGGGTGGTGGTGCGAGGGATTGGGATTGTTGGTGAGGGAAAGGAGAGCATCGTTTGGACGACTTTTGCAGGGAGGTGGTGCGAATAACTCGATGTATGGAAGAGGGAGGCGGGGGGGGGGTCGGAAGAAGGGTGCGGGAGGTGAGGGTGAGGACGGGTGAGAGTAGGGGTGGGAGAGTGTCGTTGAATTTTAGGGAAAATTGAAGGATGTTTAGGAAAGAAGTGGGTGCGTGACACAGAAGAACAAGTGGGAGCGTCGGTGGGGGGCTGGTGGGAAGATGGTAACAAGTGGTGGTAGAGTGGGAGGGAGATGGAGTGAGTGTTTTGGGGGTTTGTTGGACGTGTTTGATGATGGAGTGGCGGATGTGGGTTTTTTTGGTCTAGGTGGTGTGCGAGGTTGTGGGTGGGGAGGGTCAGGGAGAATGGTTTGGTGGGTAGAGAAGCGGTGGTGGGAGCTTTGCGGAGGTTGGGGGCCGGCGGGTCGGCGGGATTAGGTGGTGCTGCAGTGGAGTTTGTTGGGGATCGGGGTGACTGTCTTGTTGACTAGCTGGAGGGGATGTTCGGTGTATGTGTGGTTCATGGTGAGGTGCCTCAGAATTGGCGGAGTGCATGCAAGGTGCCGTTGGGCAGGGGGTATAGGGTGAGTGTTCGAATTATAGAGGTGTGGGTTTGTTGAGATTTTCTGGGGAATTATATGGGAGGGTGAAGACATGTGCGGAGCATCGGATTGGGGAGGAGTGGTGTGGTTTCGGAGGTGGTGGGGGATGTGTGGATCAGGTGTTTGCTTTGAGGACTGTGTGTGAGAGGTGCTCGGAAGGACAGATGGACTTGTTTGTAGCGTTGGTGAATCTGGAGATGGCAAATGATGGAGTTGGAGGGTGGTGCATTATGGAAGGTGTTGGGAGTGTGTGGTGTGGGGTGAGCTGCTGGGAGCAGTGAAAAGTTTTTGTCGGGGATGTGAGGCGCGTGTACGAGTGGGAAAAGGAGGAGGGTGATTGGTTCCCGGCGGAAGTGGTCAGGTGGGGGGGGGGAAATTCCTGGTGGCTTTGGTTTGTTGTGGATGGGAGTTTGGAGTGGTTGCAAAAGTTTTGGGATTTGAGGAAGTGGGTTTAACAAGTTGTTTGGATGCAGGGTGGGAGGTGGTGGTTGTGTTCAGGATGATGCAGTGCTGGGAAATTGAGTGTGTGGCTGCAGACGTTGGTGTGGCTGGTTTGTGGGTGGTGAGGGAAGAGGGTAAGAGAGTGTGTGGTGAAAAGGAGGTTTGGTTGTTAGGGTTGAGGACAGGGTGTCTGGGAAGTGGTTTTGGTGGAGAGAGTGGGAGATGGTGGGAGTGTTGTGTCGGGTGGGTGGAAGGGGACGCGGATGGACCATGGAAGGTTGACCCGGGGGTGGAGAGAGGGGCTGGTTCGTGGGCGCGTGAGGAAGGGGAAGAGGGCGTTGTATAGGGAAGCTAGGGCGATGTGGTTTCGGGAAGGTGGTTCCACTGTGGTTGATGCTAAGGGTGGTGGACTGTGAACGGGGTTTTCGGAAGGTGAAGGATAGTTTGGAGGTGGGTGTATGACTGTGGTGTGTTTGGTCGGGGGGGTTGGGATTGTTTGGACATGTTTGGTGTGGGGGGATGTGTTAAGGGAGGAGGGGAGTGTTAGAAAAGATAGTTGGTCAATGGATATAGTAATGATAGTGAGAAGGATTGAGGTTATAGATGTTTTTAGGGGTAGAGGGAAAATGACGGGGAGGCGGAAGTGGGTCCAGGATGGCTGCATTTGTAAAGGGATTTTGAAAGGCGATGAGTCTGGGGAGATGCAAGGGGCTGCGGCCGTGTTTGAATTTTTGAAAGATGTGGAGTGTGCCAGGGTCGGAGTGTCCCTAAGGTCAATTGATTGAACCGGACTTGAGCGTCTGGGTAAACATGGAAAGTTTTTTGAGACTGGTATTGAATATGAGGATGCTGTGTTTCGAGTGCTTGCACGACAAGTGAAATTGGGATGAGATGATATATGTAGCCTTTAATTTCTTTTCCTAGCGCTTTCTACGTGATGCGCGCGGGATTGGAGTGGTGGGGGTTGGAAGGTTGTTGTGAGGAGAGGAATGGAAGGTGGGAGTTTTACATGAGGTGGTGGTTTCGTGATAGTTGGCAGGGTATGATGTTCAGTTGTATTGTTTAGGAGGTTAGGAGGTTTAGGTTTTGGTAGGTGAGTAATTGTTGATGAGTTGATGTGAGTAGTTGTTGTTCTGATGATAAGTGTGGTGATCGTGTGAACTGTGAAGCTGTGACTGATTGGAAGTGTGAAAAAAGTAATATTGTATATGGTTTAGATACACTGTAGGTCAGTCATGGGAGTTTGTATTGAATGAGCATTAACAGTGTTGTAGTGGGTGGTTTGGGCCTTCCGTCATTTCCTGCGAATCCTCGTAAGCGGAGACGTGGCTAAGGTAAAGATATCAAAAAGAATAAATTTAATAAGTAAATATTAATAGAAATGTATTATTAAGATATATATTATAAATATTTATTTAGTCATATAGGTCTTTTACTACCAGGCGCATTCCCTGACAAGAGAGGTTGCGCAACACAGTGGACTGGGCCTTTGAGAGGAATATCCTCAACCTGGGCCATTCTCTGTCCCTTCTTTTGGAAAATAGAAAGAAAAAGTCTGAGAAGGTGGGATTGCCAGCCACCAGTCCCTTACCTTAAGTGCTTCTACGGCACGCAGGGAAACGGGGAAGTATTCTTTCTCCTATCCGAGGGGAAATGATATATAAATATTTTTGATTATATATATCATTTTTTTTTTTTTTGTATATACTATTTGCCATTTCCCGCGTTACGAGGTAGCTTTCAGAGAGAGAATGGGCTTAGAGGGGTATCCATCACCTGACCCTTCTTGTACGTTCTTTCGGAATTAGAAAACGAGAGAGGGAGGATTTAGGCACCGCTCCCCCTCCTTTTAGTCGCCTACGACACGCAGGGAATACGTGGGAAGTATTCTTTCTCCCCTATCCCCAGGGATAATATGTATATATATATATATATATATATATATATATATATATATATATATATATATATTATATTTTTCTATTTGTTCTAATTATTGCCAATCATTAGTTATATGCATTAATGACTACCGCGGCTCTGGTTGTATTAAGAAGCTTTTGTGTAGATAGTGAGAGAAGATTGTATTTCGAAAATGTGTATGAGAATAAGGGGAAGGTAATAGATCAGTTTGATGATAGCATAGTTATAAGGCAGGTCGAGTTGGGCGGATAGAACATGGTTCGAAGACAGAAACAAACCTTACTTTCCTGGCATACACCGTGGCAGTCACCCACACATTTGCCGTCCAATGCGGCCTGTTGGACAGGAGCTGCGGGCGGTTCCGCTAGGACATCCACGCCCTCGACAAACAGAACCGTCCTCGGAGATTGGTACCCGCCTGTTAACCATGGGGCGACGAACAGCCAACCGTCACCCAAAAGCGCACAGAGGGGGAAGCGCGCTTGCCAGCCCAAGGGCTGACACCAGATGGACACAGCGGGCTACTGTCTTTAACCTGTGCTCTTGGACCACATCCTGTAAAGGGCATGGGTCCAAGTTAGGGCTTTCACGAAGTACACCTCCAGGTCCCGGTATGAGAGCCCTAACCCTCGGAGAACACTCGCACTTTCTTACCTCAATGCTCCTCGCCAGTTTAGAGTGGTAGATGTTACCTGCACGGTGTCTTTATCCCGTATGTCCCTAAGGACTTCCGGGGTGCCGTAGTAGCTGCACTTGTGCTCATGTGCAGCTTAAAGCGCGAGGCTGACTCCAGAGACACTCAACAGCCGTCTCCCGCTCTAGCAAGGTAGCGCAAGAAGACAGACGAGGAATGGCACAACCCACTCACATACACAAAAACACCCACACACACACACACACACATAGACATGCATATACATTTCAACGTATACATATATGTACATAAACAGACATATACATATATACATATGTAAATATACATACTTGCTGCCTTCATCCATTTGGTTGCCACCCCGCAACACTAGAAATAGCATCCCCCCCCCCCACCACAACCACCACCCCCACCACAACAACGACCCCCCACACCCCAACCTTCCAAACCCAACCCCCAACCCTCCCTCCAGCAAGGCAGCGCCAGGAACACACCAAAAACGCCACATTCCTTCACACTTACTGAGATAAGAGTAGGAAGAGAGGATAGTGATTGAATCCCAGTGAATGATATTTTCCGGCACCTTTCTCTTGACCTCCTTTATCTTTCTTTTATACATCTCCCACTCATCTGGCATTATTTCCCTGCAAAAATCGTCCAGATGCCTCTCTCTTCTCTTTCACTGATAATCTTACTTCTTCATCCCACCACTCACTACCCATTCTAATCTACCCATCTCTGACGCTTCTCATGCCACAAGCATCTTTTGCGCAAGCCATCACTACTTCCCGAAATACATCCCATTCCTCCCCCACTCCCCTTACCTCCTTTCTTCTCACCTTTTTCCATTCTGTACTCAGTCTCTCCAGGTACTTCCCCACACAAGTCTCCTTCCCAAGCTCACTTACTCTCACCACTTTCTTCACCCCAACATTCTCTCTTCTTTTCTGAAAACCTCTACAAATCTTCACTTTCGCCTTCACAAAAAATGATCAGACATTCCTGCAGTTGCACCTCTCAGCACATTAACATCCAAAAGTCTCTCTTTCGCGCGCCTATCAATTAACACGTAATCCAATAACGCTCTCTGGCCATCTCTCATACTTACATAGGTATACTTATGTATATCTCTTTTTAAACTAGGTATTCCCAATAACCAGTCCCTTTTCAGTACATAAATCTACAAGCTCTTCACCATTTCCATTTACAACACTGAACACCCCATATACACCAATCATTCCCTCAACTGCCACATTACTCACCTTCGCATTCAAATCATCCACCACTATAACCCGGTCTCGTGCATCAAAACTACTAACACACTCACTCAGCTGCTTCCAAAACACTTGCCTCTCATGAACTTTCTTCTTATGACCAGATGCATATGCACGAATAATCACCCATCTCTCTCCATCCACTTTCAGTTTTACCCATATCAATCTCGAGTTTACTTTCTTCAACTCTATCACATTCTCCCACCACTCCTGTTTCAGGAGTAGCGCTACTCCTTCCCTTGCTCCTGTCCTCTCACTAACCCCTGACTTTACTTCCAAGACATATTCTTTTTTTCTTTTTTTATTTTCCAAAAGAGGGAACAGAGAAGGGGGCCAGGTGAAGATATTCCCTCAAAGGCCCAGTCCTCTGTTCTTAACGCTACCTCGCTAACGCGGGAAATGCAGAATAGTATGGAATATATATATATATATATATATATATATATATATATATATATATATATATATATATATATATATATATATATATATATATATGAGTCCTCGGGGAAAATGAAACACGGAAAGTTCCTAAGTGCACTTTCGTGTAATAATCACATCATCAGGTGAGACACAAGAGAGAAATATAACAGTCAGTTGATATACATCGAAAGACGAAGCTAGGACGCCATTTAGTAAACATTCTCTCTCTCTCTCTCTCTCTCTCTCTCTCTCTATATATATATATATATATATATATATATATATATATATATATATATATATATATATATATATATATATATATATATATATATATATATATACATACATATATATGTGTGTGTGTATATACATATATATGTATGGAAAGGATCACAATTTTGCGCGTGATCAAGATATTCCTATGAGTCCACGGGGAAAATAAAACACGAAAAGTTTCCAAGTGCAATTTCGTGTAATAATCACATCATTAAGGGAGACACAAGAGAGAAATATAACAGTCAGTTGATATACATCGAAGAAACGAAGCTAGGACGCCATATGGTAAAACATGTGATTGTCCAAAACATACAACGAGCGTTCATAAACTTACCATTTTACAAATCTTATCAACAATAAAGTTATCTAATTTGTATAGACCATCACTAATATTAAGATTATAATTCTTTGTGTATTTAATGATAGATGATTCAATGATATTTCTCTTGGTAACAGAGTTAGAGTTAATAACTGAGATGGCGTTACTCCAGTCAATACAATGTTCATAGTTTTTACATGATTAAACAAGGCATTTTATTCTTGTCCCGTTCTTATACTATATTTATGTTGCTTAAGTCTAAGAGAAAGATCCTTACCAGTTTGACCACCATAAAATTTATCACAGTTTCCACAAGGCACTTTATAGATGCAACCAAGCGAATTTTCTGGTAGATTCCTAATCAAGATATTCTTTATAGTATTATTGTTGCTAAAGACAACATTTACATTAAAGGATTTAAGCAACATGGGAAGCAAAGTGAAATTGTTATTAAAAGGGAGAACTAAAAGATTCTTGCTGTCAATGGGAGGTTTGGGCTCAACTCTATAAAATGATTTCTTTGCTAACTTAAGGGATTTATCAATGAAAGATCTAGGGTACTTTAACTTAGGTCCAATAGAATATATCTTCTCAAACTCATCATCAATAAACTCTGGGCTGCAAATACGTAATGCCCTAAGGAACATAGATTGAAATGATGATAATTAACTCTGTCATGTTGAGATGAGTAATAATGGATATATGAGCATACATTGGTGGGTATTCTGTATAGGCTAAACTTAAACTTGTTTCCATGTCTATGGATCATGCAATCTAAAAATGGTAACATACCATTATTTTCATTTTCTACAGTAAATTTGATGGAAGGTACTAAAATGTTAAGCAAGGGGAGATATTTGTAAAATTTCATTTGTTGTCCAAACACAAAGAACATCATCTACATGCCTAAACTAAATTGCATTAGAAGGTAAGATATCCTTTAGTAATTTTGTTTCAAAAAATTCCATATAAAGGTAACTTAGTACAGGTGAAAGAGGGTTACCCATTGCCATACCAAATTTTTGAGCATAATAATCTCCATTGAATTGAAATACACAGTCTTTTATACATAATTTTGTCAGTTCAATGAAATTAGACTTTGAAACAGGTAAATGAATATCATCCAATACATGAAATGAATATTCTAAAAGGTCATCAACTGGAACTTTAGTGAAAAGTGAGGAAACATCAAAGCTAACTAGTTTGAAATCAAAATTAATATTGATATTGTTTAGCTTGTTGACTAAATCTACATTGTTCATGATATTAGAATTTGATACCTTACCCACTAAAGGGCCTAATAAAGAACCAACCATTTTGACAATTTATTTGTGATGGAACCCACTGAACTCACTATAGGTCTTGCTGGAAAATTCTGTTTATGTGTTTCGATAAGTCCATACATACATGGCAATGAAGGGGACAAAGATGACAAACTTTTGATAAGAGAAATGTTACCTTTCAACAACGAATTCATTTTTATATTGAAGTGAGAATTAACTGCTTCTAAGGGATTTCTACTAAGTTTAGAATATGTTGTGTTATCATTTAGATCATTCCTTTTTATATAGAAAGTTACTTTTGTCTAAAATCACAACAGTGTTAGCCTTATCTGCTTTAGTAATATGCATATCCTTGTCTTTTTTTAGGGTGTTAATAGCTCTTATGAATTAGCTTATGAATTAGCTTCCACTGGTTTTGACAAACTGGCATACACTAAACCCTTACAGATATTAATATCATCATTACTTAAATTACTGTATTTTTCTAAATTACAAAAAGACTTTGTGACATCAACACGGCTGGCTTCTCTGTTAGACCACACAAAACTTAAACCATAGCCTAATGCACACAAGGAATCTTTATCTAGTTGTTTATTAGACAGGTTTACCACAAAAGATGAGTTTGTGTTCTTGGTCCAGTCGCTGTTTTCACTAAGATGGTCCAACTTATGATTTAGTGACACTTGTAGCCTATTGCGTTCTTTCCTTAATTCCTCATAGCAATAGTCCAACATCCGGTTCTTCCAGTGTGTTGGTATTGCCATTTGAAAGGCACGTTTCTTTTCTCTTGAAATGTGAAAAGCCTCCTCCATTTCAAGTTTCTTTGATTCAATGTTTTTCTTTAAAATGATATTTTGAAATTGGTCAAATGGTCCAACAGACAGCTGCAACAAACGTTGAGAGAGAACAGATCTTGGAATCACTTTTTCATCAAGGCATTTCCAAAGCAGTAACGAAAAGAGGAAAGTCCAGGATAGCTTGTGGAGAAGCAATTCCATATAAAGATTACTTAGTACAGGTAAAAGAGGGTTACCCATTGCCATACCAAATTTTTGAGCATACTAAAGGATATCTTACCTTCTAATGCAATTTGGTTTAGGTATGTAGATGATGTTCTTTGTGTTTGGCCAACAAATGAATGTTTACAAATATTTCTCCCCTTACTTAACAATTTAGTACCTTCCATCAAATTTACTGTAGAAAATGAAAATAATGGCATGTTACCATTTTTAGATTGCATGATCTATAGACAAGGAAACAAGTTTAACTTTAGCATATACAGGAAACCAATCAATGTATGCTCATATAGCCATTATTACTCATCTCAACATGACAGAGTTAAATTATGATCATTTCAATGTATGTTTCTTAGGTCATTACGTATTTGCAGTCCAGAGTTTATTGATGATGAGTTTGAGATATATTCTATTGGATCTAGTTAAAGTACCCTAGATCTTTCATTGATAAATCCCTTAAGTTAGCACAGAAATCATTTTACAGAGTTGAGCCCGAACCTCCCATTGACACCAAGAATCTTTTAGTTCCCCCTTTTGTTAATAATTTCACTTTGCTTCCCATGTTGCTTAAATCCTTTAATGTAAATGTTGCCTTTAGCAATAATAATACTATAAAGAATATCTTAATCAGGAATTCACCAGAAAATTCTCTTGGTTGCATCTATAAAGTGCCTTGTGGAAACTGTGATAAATTTTATGGTGGTCAAACTGGTAAGGATCTTTCCCTTAGACTTAAGCAACATAAATAAAGTATAAGAACGGGACAAGAATCAAATGCCTTGTTTAATCAGGTTAAAAACTATGATCATTGTATTGACTGGAGTAACGCCATCTCAGTTATTAACTCTAACTCTCTCACCAAGAGAAATATCATTGAATCTTCTATTATCAAATACACAAAGAATTATAATCTTAATATTAGTGATGGCCTATACAAATTAGATAACTTTATTGTTGATAAGATTTGTAAAATGATAAGTTTATGAACGCTCGTTGTATGTTTTGGACCATCACATGTTTACCAAATGGCGTCCCAGCTTCGTTTCCTCAATGTATATCAACTGACTGTTATATTTCTCTCTTGTGTCTCCCCTGATGATGTGATTATTACAAGAAAGTGCACTTGGTAGCTTTTCTTGTTTCATTTTCCCCGTGGACTCATAGGAAAATATATATATATATATATATATATATATATATATATATATATATATATATATATATATATATATATATATATATATATATATATATATATATATATATATGAGGAGAGGAACCTGGATGTTTTGGCTCTGAGTTAAACGAAGCTCAAGGGTAAAGGGGAAGAGTGGTTTGGGAATGTCTTGGGAGTAAAGTCAGGGGTTAGTGAGAGGACAAGAGCAAGGAAACGAGTAGCACTCCCCCTGAAACAAGAGTGGTGGGAGTATGTGATAGAGTGTAAGAAAGTAAATTCTAGATTGATATAGGTAATACTGAACGTTGATGGAGAGAGATGGTTGATTATTGGTGCATATGCACCTGGGCATCAGAAGAAAGATCATCAGAGGCAAGTGTTTTGTGAGCAGCTGAATGAGCGTGTTAGTGGTTTTGATGCACGAGACCGGGTTATAGTGATGGGTGATTTAAATGCAAAGGTGAGTAATGTGGAAGTTGAGGGAATAATTGGTATACATGGAGTGTTCAGTGTTGTAAATAGAAATGGTGAAGAGCTTGTAGATTTGCGTCCTGAAATAGGACTGGTCATTGGGAATACCTGGTTTAAAAAGAGAGATATACATAAGCATACGTATATATGTAGGAGAGATGGCCAGAGAGCGTTACTGGATTACGTGTTAATTGATAGGCGCGCGAAACAGAGACTTTTGGATGTTAATGTGCTGAGAGGTGTAACTGGAGGGATGTCTGATCATTATCTTGTGGAGGCGAAGGTGAAGATTTGTAGAGGTTTTCAGAAAAGAATAGAGAAGGTTGGGGTGAAGAGAGTGGTGAAAGTAAGTTAGCTTGGGAAGGACTCTTGTGTGAGGAGAGACCAGGAGAGACAGAGCAGAGAATGGAGAAAGGTGAAAACAAAAGAGGTAAGGGGAGTGGGGGAGGAATGGGATGTATTTCGGGAAGCAGCGATGGCTTGCGCAAAAGATGCTAGTGGCATGAGAAGTGTGGGAGGTGGGCAGATTAGAAAGGGTAGTGAGTGGTGTGATGAAGAAGTAAGATCATTAGTGAAAGAGAAAAGAGAGATATTTGGACGATTTTTGAAAGGAAATAATGCAAATGAGTAGTAGATGTATAAAAGAAAAGAGGCAGGAGGTCAAGAGAAAGGTGCAAGAGGAGAAAAAGAAGGCAAATGAGATTTGGGGTGAGAGAGTATCATTAAATTTTAGGGAGAATAAAAAGATGTTTTGGAAGGAGGTAAATTAAGCGCGTAAGACAAGGGAACAAATGGAACTTCAGTGAAGGGGGCTAATGGGTAGGTGATAACAAGTAGTGGTGATGTGAGAGGGAGATGGAGTGAGTATTTTGTAGGTTTGTTGAATGTGTTTGATGATAGAGTGGCAGATATAGGGTGTTTTGGTCGAGGTGGTGTGTAAAGTGAGAGGGTTAGGGAAAATGATTTGGTAAACAGGGAAGAGGTAGTAAAATCTTTCCGAAAGATGAAAGCCGGCAAGGCAGCGGGTTTCGATGTTATTGCAGTGGAATTTATTAAAAAAGGGGGTGACTGTATTGTTGACTGGTTGGTGAGGTTACGTAATGTATGTATGATTCATGGTGAGGTGCCTGAGGATTGGCGGAATGCTTGCATAGTGCCATTGTACAAAGGCAAAGGGGATAAGAGTGAGTGCTCAAATTACAGAGGTTTAGGTTTGTTGAGGATTCCTGACAAATTATATGGGAGGGTATTCATTAAGAAGGTGAAGACATGTACATAGTATCAGATTGGGGAAGAGCAGTGTGGTTTCAGAAGTGGTAGAGGATGTGTGGATCAGGTGTTTGCTTTGAAGAATGTATGTGAGAAATACTTAGAAAAGCAAATGTATTTGTATGTAGCATATATGGATTTGGAGAAGGTATATGATAGAGTTGATAGAGATGCTCTGTGGAAGTTATTAAGAACATATGGTGTGGGAGGCAAGTTATTAGAAGCAGTGAAAAGTTTTTATCAAGGATGCAAGGCATGTGTACGTGTGGGAAGAGAGGAAAGTGAGTGGTTCTCAGTGAATATAGGTTTGCAGCAATGGTGTGTGATATCTCCTTGGTTGTTTAATTCATTTATGGATGGGTTTGTTAGGGAGGTGAATGCAAGAGTTTTGGAAAGAGGGGCAAGCATGCAGTCTGTTGTGGATGAGAGAGCTTGGGAAGTGAGTCAGTTGTTATTCGCTGATGATACAGCGTTGGTGGCTGATTCATGTGTGAAACTGCAGAAGCTAGTGACTGAATATGGTAAAATGTGTGAGAAAAGAAAGTTGAAAGTAAATGTGAATAAGAGCGAGGTTATTAGGTACAGTAGGATTGAGGGTCAAGTCAGTTGGGAGGTAAGTTTGAACAGAGAAACACTGGAGGAAGTGAAGTGTTTAGATATCTGGGAGTGGATTTGGCAGCGGATGGAACCATGGAAGCGGAAGTGAATCATAGGGTGGGGGAGGGGGCAAAAGTTCTGGGAGCCTTGAAGAATGTGTGGAAGTCGAGAACATTATCTCCGAGCGCAAAAATGGGTATGTTTGAAGGAATAGTGGTTCGAACAATGTTGTATGGCTGCGAGGCGTGGGCTATGGATAGAGTTCTGCGCAGGAGGGTGGATGTGCTGGAAATGAGATTTTTGAGGACAATATGTGTTGTGAGGTGGTTTGATCGAGTAAGTAATAACATGGTAAGAGAGATGTCTGGTAATAAAAAGAGTGTGGTTGAGAGAGCAGAAGAGGGTGTTTTGAAATCGTTTGGTCACATGGAGAGAATGAGTGAGGAAAGATTGACCAAGAGGATATATGTGTCAGAGGTGACTGGAAAGAGGAGAAGTGGGAGACCAAATTGGAGGTGGAAAGATGGATTGAAAAAGATTTTGAGTGATCGGAGCCTGAACATGCAGGAGGGTGAGAGGCGTGCAAGGAATAGAGTGAATTGGATCGATATGGTATACAGTGATCGACGGTCTGTCAATGGATTGAACCAGGGCATATGAAGTGCCTGGGGTAAACCATGGAAAGTTGTGTGGGGCCTGGATGTGGAAAGGGAGCTGTGGTTTTGGTGCATTATTACATGACAGCTAGAGATTGAGTGTAAACTAATGTGGCCTTTGTTGTCTTTCCTAGCGCTACCTCGCACACATGAGGTGGGAGGGGGTTGTTATTTCATTTGTGGCGAGGTGGCGATGGGAATGAATAAAGGTAGACAGTTGAATTATTAACATGTGTATATATGTATATGTATGTGTGTGTATATATATGTATACGTTGAGCTGTATAGGTATGTATATTTGCGTATGTGGACGTGTATGTATATGCATGTGTATATGGGTGGGTTGGGCCATTCTTTCGTCTGTTTCCTTGCGCTACCTCGATAACGCGGGAGACAGCGACAAAGCAAAATAGATAAATTAAAATATATATATATATATATATATATATATATATATATATATATATATATATATATATATATATATATATATATATATATATATATATATATATATATATATATATATATATATATATATATATATATATATATATATATATATATATATATATATATATATATATATATATATATATATATATATATATATATATATATATATATATATATATATATATATATATATATATATATATATATATATATATATATATATATATATATATATATATATATATGTTTGTATGTATTGGTAATAAAAAGTCAATATAAGAAATAGAAGAGATGTGTGTCGGAAAAGAAACGTGTAGGGTGTGCTGAAATTAAATTGTTTGGACATATGCAGAGAATATGTGAGAAGAGGTTGACAGAGAATTTATGTGTCAGGTGTGGAGGGAACGAGGAAAACAAGGAACATCAGTTTTAGATGAACGATTGGAATAAAAAAGATTTTGATATCGGGACTTGGACATGTAGGTAGGTTAAGGCATGTACAGGATAAAGTGAATTCGAACGATGTGGTATACTAGTGTCTGCTTGGTGTCAGTGGACTGAACCGGGGCATGTGAAGAGGTCGGGGAAGCCATGTAAAAGACTGTGGGAACTGGTTATAGTTATGGGGAATTTGGGTTTGTTGCATTGCACATGACAGGTAAAGAATGTATATGAGCGAATGCACGGCCTTTTTTTTTCACCTGTTACTGGCGCCACCTCACTAACGCGGGAAACGGCATAATACTATTAAGTTGCTTCAAGTCTCTCTTTTCCTGGATTCGAAGTTTGCGGGAAAAACACAGAAAACGAAAATAAGAATTGTGGATCCCTCTTGGGAGGCCATGTTTGGAGGAGATTTATAAGAGTGGGTGAGGCCGACTCTCCCTGCGACATCCATGGTAAAAACTCTGTCTAGTCTTAACTGCCTAGCGCGGTACTGGGCGGTGGGCCTGGCGTGAAGTCTATAGATTTTAGATACATTTTTATGATTTGTTTATTCTTTATCTTTTTTTTTTACACACTTTTGTGTTTACTATATCCTGAAAAGACTGGTCTAGCATGTAAAGAGGATTTTTGTATTTTCACCCATCATATATGTTAAGCTTCAAGATAACTAGTTCACTTTACAGTTACGTACGTGTGGTAGTTCACGTCACGTGACGTAACCATATAGGCTGGTAGCAACGGCCGAATGTGAGGCGGGAGGCTTTACGAAGACCAAATAACACCATTATTCTGTCAGTTTCTTCAACGTTCCAAACTCGTGAAACATCTAGACGTAAGAGAGACAAGACAAATGGTTGCAGTACACTGGAACTGGAAGGACCATATCATACATTATCTTGTCGGAGAACATTCGTTACTACCCAAACACATGCCATCTCCTGAGTGGTCTTTACATAAGGTAAATGATTCTTAACTTTGTCCCATGTCTCCTCAACCAAACTCAGCCGATGCTAGTATAGACAGAGTTGACTTAATTGGAAAATGTAGGAAGTTTGATGTTACTCAGCTGGGTGAGTTGTGGAAGAAGAATGTGACATAGAACCGCCTCTTCATTGGTTACCATCGGTTATGGACATCATCACTGAAGCTGTTGATGCC